>NC_045436.1:182668621-182688968 GCF_002776525.5 Piliocolobus tephrosceles
AGAAAGAAAGAAAGAAAGAAAGAAAGAAAGAAAGAAAGAAAGAAAGAGAAAAGGAGGGAGGGACGGAAGGAAGGAAGGAGACAGAAAGATAAATTATGGAAAGAAAGAGAAAGGGAGGGAGGGAGGAAGGAAGGAGAGAGAGAAAGGAAAAAAGGAAAGAAAAAGAAAGAAAGAAGGAAGGAAGGAGGGAAGGAAGGAAGGGAGGGAGGGAGGGGAGAGAGAGAGAGAAGGGGCTTGCCTGTTTCTCAGATGATTTGCCTTTAAGAGGCAGTCGAGCCTCAGGGGTTTCTGGCCAAACAGAAGAGAAAGGACATGAATTCAAACGATGGGCATCCCAGCCTGAGCAACACAAGGGGTCCCCATCTCTACAAAAATTAAAATTAAAATTAATTTTTGAAAGATAGCCAGGAATGGTGGTGTGGGCCTCGGCTCCAGCCACTCGAAGGCTGAGCTGGGAAGATCACCTGAGCTCAGGAGTTCAAGAACAGCCTGGGCAACAGAACAAGACCCTGCCTCTAAAAAAATAAAGAAAAGATACAGGGGTGGGGCAGTGGAGGAGCTTGTAGCAAGAGTGAAATAAAGGTCATAAAGTTCAAGGTGCAATTTGAGGGATCTAAAAGAGTTTTACGTTTTCCCATTTTTATTTGCTTTGATCAAGGAATCCTTTAGGAATTAATTTTTCAATCTTTCTTTAGGAAGCTTCCTCCTACTAATGACAAAACGCAAAGGAACGAAAGATCATTTGGTGTTTGCGAATTTCCCTCTTTTTCACTCTAAGCCCTTCAAATACACAATTTGAGAATGATGTACAAAAATTATTCACAGTGACCACTGCAACCCAAAGTGCTTTTTGTGGTTTTGTTTGTTTGTTTTTTGTTTTTTTGAGACGGAGTCTCACTCTGTTGCCCAGGCTGGAGTGCAGAGGTGTGATCTCGGCTCATTGCAAGATCTGCCTCCTGGGTTCACACCATTCTCCCGCCTCAGCCTCCCGAGTAGCTGGGACTACAGGCGCCTGCCACCACACCCGGCTAATTTTTTGTAATTTTAGTAGAGATGGGGTTTCACTGTGTTAGCCAGGATGGTCTTGATCTCCTGACCTCGTGATCCGTCCGCCTCGGCCTCTCAAAGTGCTGGGATCACAGGTGTGAGCCACCGTGCCCAGCTCCGAAGTGGTCTTTGAGGGAAGGGCACCATTCAGGAAGGGGAGCACGCCCACCCGGGAGCAGAAACCCCTTCTGAGGGCAGGACCCCAGCCACCACACACCCTGGCAAGAGCTCCTTCACCTGGGGCCGCGAACCCTCCACTGAAGGGAGTGCTGACCTAAGGGTCTCTCCAGGAGGACAGGCGTGAGCAGAGGATCTTTCTGAAAACAAGGCAAAACTGAAGAAGGTGCAGATGAGGATTTAGTTTGTTAGATAACAACAGTGGATTCACAAGACCGGAACTCACTGGCCCTTGGTGCCCTTGAGACAGGGACATTCAGACCTGTGTTAGTTCATCCTCTTCCCAAGGAGCTCTTCACAACAGAAGGTGACAAGGACAGACGGACAAACACAATTGTTGTTAGCAGCAAAGTAGTTTCCACAAGGATCAAAATCTTCATCTCATCATATAATCAAAGCACACGTAAGGAGGCTTTCTCAACCCTAGAACACAAGGAGCTTTCACAAAAGGAAACCAGAGGGTCACGAGGAGAGTGCTGGTTCCTGTCACAGGTCTCAGGCCATCCTGGGGAGGCCGTCTCAGCTGAATCCCATGGGAACATTTAGTACCATTCACTGCCAACAACTCAGCAGTGACTCCCAGAAAACGTGTTTATTTTTAGAGACAGGGTCTTGCTCTGGTGCCCAGGCTAGATTGCAGAGGTGTAACCACAGCTCACTGCAGCCTCAACCACCTGGGCTCAAGCAATCCTCCCCTGTCAACCTCCCAAGTAGCTGGAACTACAGGTGTGCTCCACCACATCCGGCTCATTTTTTAGTGTTTCGTAGAGACAGAGTCTTGCTCTGTTGCCCAGGTTGGTCTCTAACTCCTGGGCTCAAGCAATCCTCCCACCTCAGCCTCCCAAAGTGCGCCTGGCCTCATAGGATTTTAGAATCTGGGTTCAGATGGTTGATGGTCTGTCTTGCAATGCAAGGACTCGCTGGGACAGGACAAAGCTCATGGCCCAACAGTACAGGACAGAGATACACAGCCAGACGGAAGTTCTGGTGAGTGAGCTGGTTCTCAGATTGGTAAACTCTGTGCCAGGATACATTGGCCTGCAAGATCTTCCTGAAGCAGACAGTGATCGACTGATTTAGTTTTATCTTCCTGGAAAGAGTTTTCTGGAAATAATAATTAAATCAGGTTGACACAGGTGATCTCAGCTCTTGAGTCCCAAGAGTGACGTGGACACAGGTGGTCTCAATTCTCCTCCTGTCCTCAATATTCTGCCAAGACCCCTCTGTCTTTTCCACCTCTTTTTTTTTTTTTTTTTTTTCTTTTTTGAGATGGAGTCTTACTCTTGTTGCCCAGGCTGGAATGCAATGGCGCGATCTCAGATCATCAGAACCTCCGCCTCCCGGGTTCAAGAGATTGAACCCTCAGCCTCCTGAGTAGCTGGAATTACAGGCACGCACCACCACGCCCAGTTAATTTTGGTATTTTTAGTAGAGACGGGGTTTCACCATGTTGGCCAGGATGGTCTTGATCTCTTGACCTCGGCCTCCGAAAGTGCTGGGATTCCAGGCGTGAGCCACTGTGCCCGGCCTTCAATCTCATTTTCTATGTCATCATTTTTTCCCCAGCTTCCAGGAGCCGTCCCGGCAGCCCATTAGGACTGGCTGCTGGTGTGGTGCTGACCTAGAGGGCTTCTCCCAGGGAAGGTGAGAAGAGGGATCCACTCACTGCATGAGGCTGCATAAACTTAACCCAACACTGTAAAGGCTCTTCTCACCCATAAACAAAGCATGAGTAGACTAGATAGAATACTAACAAGCGAAATCGAGCAACATGTGAAAAAGAACAACATAGTCCGAGTTGGGCTTATTCCAGGAAAGTTAAGGTTTATGTAATTTGAAACGCCATCAATGTAATTCATCACATTTACAAAATAAAGGTGAAAAAAAATCATACAATCATCTCAATATATGCACAACAAAACATTTTATAAGAATATTTGATAAAATTAAATGTTTGGTCGTGATTTTTAAAAACCTGTAGCAAATTAGGAATAGAAGGGAACTTCTTTAATTTGATCTAGGGCGCCTTAAAAAATAAGCCACTGCACTCCAGCCTGGGCGACAGAGCAAGACTCCGTCTGGAAAAAAAAGAAAAATAAATAAATAGATAAATAAATAAAAGGTTACAAAGCCCTAATTCCCAATCTAGATAAAAAAGAATATATACAAACAAAATTATAGGACAATTCACTCATAATCAGAGGTGCAAATTTTAAAGAAATTCACAGCGAGTTAAGACAAACAGGGCTGTGATTAAGGTGAAGTATGTGAAGCACTTGTTTTGGGCAAAAAATTCAGGAGGTTCCAAAATACTCAGTTATTATAATAAGATAAATATTTTCCAGTTAATAGAGTAGCTCCTACAAAAGGAAAATAATTTAAAAGAAAAAATATTTTAATGCACTACCTTAAAGAGTCCAAACTCATGCAAAAAAAACTATGGTGAACAAAATATAAAATTTTAAATGAAGACAGCATCAGTATTACTGATTGGTTTTCTTGCCTCAGCTCCAATATGGCTTGACATGGCACTGTTACTATCTGTCCTTATTTAAAATTTCAGTATTTTGTTTATCACTGATTTTTCTTGGCATTGATTTTCAGTTTGTAAAATGCTGCATTCAAATACCATTTGTTGTGATGGCTGAGTGTTTCGACCCCCGTGAAGCCTCCCGCAGCTCTCTCCCCTTGTCCAGGCCCTGGCCTTGGCCCTGAAAGATAATTTGTCTTGACGAGTAAGGCTCTTCTGAGGCGCACAGGGACGGTTGAACATCAGAGATCCTATCACGACCTTGGGAACCACATTCATAGCCTAGAGGAAGGGTAGCGTGAGATTTTCTCAACAGATGCGGAAAAGCTCATTTTTCTTAAAGAGAAACACTGTTAGGATGAAAACTCTGGAAAATAAAGGACACAAGAAAACTTCCTTAAGTGGACAAAGGTGATCCACTAATAACCTAGATTATTTCATGGATAAAATTCAGACGTGGGCCAGGTGAGCTGGTTCAGCACTTTGGGAGGCAGAGGCGGGAGGAACCCTTGAGCCCAAGAGTTTGACACCAGCCTGGACAATATAGCAAGACCCTGTCTTGTTAAAAAAAAAAAAAATTGGACATATACCTTTATGACTGGAAGCAAGACAACAGGATTCTCACTGCCCTGCTAATGTTCAACAGGACTTGAATCTTTGGCCAATACCAAAAAAATAATAAAGGAAAAGTGTAAATATACATGGAAGACACAGAACGGTCATTGTTTATAAATGAAATATTCAGAATAACCAACTAAATCAACCCACAACTATTAGAATAAATATAGGAGTCCATAAAGGTTGCTGGATGTATGTCCAACTTAAAAATTAGTGTTCCTCGTATTCATAATCACCAACTGGAAAATAGAATATAGGATATCATTCATAAGAGCATGAAATACACTAAGGCATCTGAGTTAAGGTAGTGAAAATGATTAGGAACTGTATGAGGCCTGGGGCAGTGGTGCACATCTGTTATCCCAGCTCTTTGGCAGGCCAAGGTGGGAGGATTGCTTGAGGCCAGGAGTTTGAGACTTCATCTCTACATAGTGAGACTTCATCTCTGCAAAAATTTCAAAAGCTAGCTGGGCATGGTGGCACGTGCCTGTAGTCTCAGTTATGAGGCTGCCGTGAGCCAAGATTGCAGCACTGCACCCCAGCCTAGGCAAGAGTGAGATGCTATCTCTAAAAAAATAAGTAAGTAAGAAAGAACTGTCCAGGCATGGTGGCTCATTCCTATAATCTCAGCACTTTGGGAGGCCAAGGCAAGGAGATCACTCAAGGCCAGGAGTTCGAGACCAGCCTGGTCAATATGGCGAAACCCCATCTCTACTAAAAAAACAAACAAAACCATAAAAATAGGCTGGGTGCTGTGGCTCACATATGTGATCCCAACACTTTGGGAGGCCGAGGTGGGCAGATCTGAGATCAGGAGTTTGAGACCAGCCTGGCCAACATGGTGAAACCCCATCTCTACTGAATATACAAAAATCAGCCAGGCGTGGTGGTGCATGCCTGTAATCCCAGCTACTTGGGAGGCTGAGCCATGAGAATCACTGGAACCTGGGAGGCGGAGGCTACTAGGGAAAGTGAGGCAGGAGAATTGCTTGACCCCGGGAGGCAGAGGTTGCAGTGAGCCGAGATCACACCACTGCACTCCAGCCTAGGCAATGCAGCAAGGCTCTGTATCCAAAAAAAGAAAGAAAGAAAGAAAAACACAAAAATTAGCTGGGCATGGTGGCATATGCTTGCAGTCCCAGCTACTTGAGAGACTGAGGCATGAGAATCGTTAGAGCCTGGGACGCAGAGGCTATACTGAGCCATGATCGTGCCACTGCACTCCAGCCTGGGCAGGAGTGAGACCCTGTCTCAAAAAAAAAAAGAGCCATATGGAGAAAAATAGTAATGTCTACTGAAGATCATAAAGAAAGAAAAATGAAAGCCTGTCTATGTATCATATACTATATAAAGATGTCAGTTCTCTCTAAATTAATCTACAAACCTAATGGGAATCCAATCAAAATACCACTAGGGTTTTTTTTAGAAATTCAGTGAAGTTGTACAATTTATTGCTTTAAAGTAAAAATAAGGACTTTTTTTTGTTTTTCTTTTGGTCGCCCAGGCTGGAGTGCAGTGGTGCGATCTCAACTCACTGCAACCTTCGCCTCACAGGTTCAAGCAATTCCCCTGCCTCAGCCTCCCAAGTAGCTGGGATTACAGGCGCCCGACACCATATCTGGCTAATTTTTGTATTTTTAGTGGAGATGGGGTTTTGCCATGTTGGCCAGGCTGATCTTGATTTTGAGATGGAGTTTCCCTCGTTGCCCAGGCTACAGTGCAATGGCACGATCTCCGCTCACTGCAACCTCCACCTCCTGGTTTCAAGCGATTCTCCTGCCTCAGCCTCCTGGGTAGCTGGGATTACAAGCGCCTGTCACCATGCCCAGCTAATTTTTTGTATTTTTAGTAGAGATGGGGTTTCACCATGTTGGCCAGGCTAGTCTCAAACTCCTGACTTCAGGTGACCCACCCACCTCAGCCTCTCAAAGTGCTGGGATTACAGACGTGAGGCACCGTGCCCGGCCAAAATAAGGACTCTTCATGTTGAAGAGTCAGACAAATAAATTAGAAAAAAAGATAAAACTGTCTTCACAAATGGCATGACCGTCTTTGCAGAAAACTAATACAAAATATGAAAAAGCTACTGGAACAAATAAATGAGTTTAGCAAGGCTGCAGGATACAAAATCAATACACAAAAATCTGTTGTATTTCTATATACTGGCGACAAACACTTGGAAATTAAAAATTTTAAACAACAACCTTTACAATCACATCAAGGTTATGCAATACTTAGAGGCAATTCTGACAAAAGATGTGTGAGACCAATACATTGAAAACTACAAAATGGGGCTGAGAAAATTTATTTTTTAATTTATTTTTATTTTTTTAGAGACAGAGTCCCACTATGTGGCTCAGGCTGGTCTTGAACTCCTGAGCTCAAGCGATCCTCCCACCTCAACCTCCTAAGTAGCTGGGACTACAGGCGCACCTCCAGCCCAGCTTTTCATATTCTTTGTAGAGATGGAGTTTTGCCATGTTACCCAGGCTGATTTCCAACTCCTGTGCTCAAGCGATCCGTCCTCCTCGGCCTCTGAAAGTGCTAGGATTACATAGCCATGAGCCTAGCTGAGAGAATTCAAAGACCCAAATAACAGAGAGAAATACCATGTTCATTAGACAGAAGTTACCAATTCTCCCTCAACTGACCTACAGATTCAACACAATTCCAATCAAAATGCCAGAAGCCTTTTTTTTTTTTTTTTTTTGTAGAAATTGACACATGATTCTAAAATTTATATGGAAATGCAGGCTGGGCACAGTGGCTCACCTGTAATCCCAGCACTTTGGGAGACTGAGGTGCGTGGATCACTTGTGGTCAGGAGTTCTAGACCAGCCTGGCCAACAGAGTGAAACCCCGTCTCCACTGAAAATACAAAAATTAGCTAGGTTTGGTGGTGCATGCCTGTAATCCCAGCTACACGGAAGGCTGAGCCATGAGAATCACTTGAAGGCAGGAGGCAGAGGCTGCAGTGAGCTGAGATTGCGTTACTGCACTCCAGCTTGGGCAACAGAGCGAGACCCTGTCTCAAAAAAAAAAAAAAAAAAAAAAAAAGGAAATACAGAGGACCTAAAATAATCCAAATAACTTTTCAAAAAAACAAAGTCAGAGAATTAACACTACCTGATGTCAAGGCTTATTTTAGAAAGTTATAGTAACCAAGACAGTCTGGTATTGGCATAAAGACAGATGAGTAAGTCAGGATAGAAAATCCAGAAAGGATAGTCATTTCGACAAATAATGTGGGAACAATAGGATACCAAATTTTAAAATGAAAAAACTTTGGCTTTCTAATTTTGCAATCTGATAGGTGTAATGAGGCATCTTGTTATTTTAGTTTGGATTTGTCAGGTTGCTGATGAATTTAAGCATCTCTCCATGTGCTTCTTGGGTATTTTGGTTCCTCCTTCTATGAATTGCCTGTTTTTTTTTTTTTTTTTTTTTTTTTTTTTGAGAGAGGCCCAGGCTATGGCCCAAGCTGGAGTACAGTGGTGTGATTTCTGCTCACTGCAACCTCTGCCTCCCGGGTTCAAGTGATTCTCCTGCCTCAGCCTCCTGAGTAGCTGGGATGACAGGCGTGCACCACCACACCCCCACTATTTTTGTATTATTAGTAGAGAAGGGGTTTCACTATGATGGCCTGTTCTTATCTTCTGTACATTTGTCTGTTGTCCATCTTTTTCTTGTCGATTTACAAGCATTCCTTTTTTTATTCTGAATATTAATCCATTGTTTTCTGATGTTGTAAATAAGTCCTCCTAGTGGTTTGTCTTTTTGGTTAAGCCAGATGTTAACCTGGATTTATCCTGCATAAAACTGAAGACTCAAGACGCATCAAGCACTGTATACAGAAAAGTGCCGTGTATCCTACAGAAAGTTACAAACAGTTTGGGGTCAGAATCATTTGGATTGTTCCAAGTTTTGGGCTATTATAATTAAAGTGGCTATAAACGTGTGCACACAGGTTTCTGTGTGAACAAAATTTTCCATTTCAGCCAACTAATGTTTATGGTTCAATCATGATTTCACAAGTTGAAGTACCTTCCACTCTTCTCATATTAAATTTGATATTTCTCCACTGTTAAACTATTTTTTACCCTCAATTTATAATTATTAAACCTCTTTTTTTTTAGACAGCGTTTTGCTCTTGTGGCCCAGGCTGGAGTGCAATGGCAAAATCTCAGCTCACCACAGACCCCGCCAACCGGATTCAAGCCATTCTCCTGCCTCAGCCTCCCGAGTAGCTGGGATTACAGGCATGACATGTGCCGGCACGCCCGGCTAATTTTGAATTTTTAGTAGAGACGAGGTGTCTCCATGTTGGTCAGGCGGGTCTCGAACCCCCGACCTCAGGTGATCTGCCCACCACGGCCTCCCAAAGTGCTGGGATTACAGACGTGAGCCACTGCGCCCGGCTTAATCATTAAACTTCTTTCAGCACCAGCCCCACTGATGTCACAACTTCACCCATTAGTCGATAACTTGTCTTTGCTGAATTGGATACTAACTTTTAAATCATTTAAAAAATATTCTCTTAAATTTTATGTGCTATTTGCAATGTAATGGTTGTCGACATGACACAGTTTTAAGTTTAGTCTTCATCATCAACGTTTTCTCTATCACTTTCTTCAGTTTAAGCAGTCAACAAAACCACCGCTCCAGCCCTAATCTGTAGCATTTGCGGGTTTCCACCGTGTGACTTCCGCAGGACTGCCAAGTTCAAGCCGCCAAGGCCAGGGCACTGCTAGCAGCTGGGCTGAGCCCTGTCCTCCCTGCGTTCCCACTGCCCAGTGGCAACAGCTGTGAACGGCGGCAAGCGCAGGGAAGTGGAAGAATAAGGACAAGACCTTTTAAAAAAAGATACTACAGCCGGGCGCGGTGGCTCACGCCTGTAATCCCAGCACTTTGGGAGGCAGAGGCGGGCGGATCACGAGGTCGGGAGATCGAGACCACCCTGGCTAACACAGTGAAACCCCGTCTCTACTAAAAATACAAAAAAAATTAGCCGGGCGAGGTGGCGGGCGTCTGTAGTCTCAGCTACTCGGGAGGCTGAGGCAGGAGAATGGCGTGAACCCGGGAGGCGGAGCTTGCAGTGAGCCGAGATCGCGCCACTGCACTCCAGCCTGGGCGACAGAGCGAGACTCCATCTCGGGGCGGGGAGGGGGGCGGGGGGGAAGATACTATAATACAGAAGCCAGGCAAGGCGGCCCCGGCCTGTAACCCCAGCACTCTGGGAGGCAGAGGCGGGCGGGCGGATCGCTTGAGCCCAGGAGTTTGAGACCAGCCTGGCCAACATAGGAAGGCCTCGTCAAAAAGACAAAAGAGTAAAATGAATTTAATAAAATGAAGTTCAACTTTTACTCATGTTTGTACCTAATGACAAGCTCGTAAAACTGAAAAGTTCACTACTGGCTCCTGCCCATAGGCTCCAGGCCGAGTAGGGGCCGAGGCCTCCCTGCACTGCGGGGTCACGGGTGCCCCGGGACCACGCCCCGAGCGCCCTCCGACCCGCATGCTGAGCGCAGCTCCGTTGGCGGCGAGCCACGGGCAGAGCGGGTTCAGCGGGGGACGGAAGCTCAGCGCGGAGACTGGGATCCCGCAGGCTCGCTCCGCAGGGCCGCGGCTCCTCTCTGTGGAGGTGGTGGGCCCGCGGGGACGGGCGACCAGGTCCGCGCCGAGACCCAGGCGGGGAGAAAGCGAAGAGCGGACGGGGGGGGGGGGGGCAGTCGCCACCGGGAACTTCCACACCAACGCGCGAGCCGCGAGTCTGCAGCGCTTGACACCTGCACTGCGAACGCCAGGCCGCATCCGGGGCTCCCAAGCCGCGAATACGCGCGCCCGTTCGTGACGTCATCTTTTGCAGTCTCCCCGAGAGTCGGCAGCGGGCGCCGCCATGATGCGTTACGGAAGCCGATAGTTCTTGCTCGGCGTCACCCCGTCGTTCCGGCTTTCGACGTTGCCACAGAGCTTCCCGGAGACGCGGCCGCCACCCAGAAGCGCTCTTGTTGGAATCCCCGCTCGTGGGGCCCTGCCGCCTACGCAGTCTCTGCAGCCCGCAGCCCGACGGGCGCCGCCATGTTGGGGTCCTAGCCGGGGGCGCGTAGGTATCTTCATAAGATGCCGGGGCTGCGGTGCGCGCTTTCCCCCAAGATGGCGTCCATGCGGGAGAGCGACACGGGCCTGTGGCTGCACAACAAGCTGGGGGCCACGGACGAGCTGTGGGCGCCGCCCAGCATCGCGTCCCTGCTGACGGCCGCGGTCATCGACAACATCCGTCTCTGCTTCCATGGCCTCTCTTCGGCGGTGAAGCTCAAGTTGCTACTCGGGACGCTGCACCTCCCGCGCCGCACGGTGGACGAGGTGAGGCAGGCGGGGCGCTCCGCGGCCTCCAGATTCCCAACCTTCCCACCTCCGACCCTCACACCCTACTCCTGTCCCTGCTCCGGACCCTCCTCGGTCCCTCCCCAACCTTCCCATTCCCCTTCAGACTGTCAGCCTCCCCAGGGTCCTCAGCTCTCACGCCCCCGCCCTCACGCCCCCTCCTCGCTCCTCCCGATCCCTCTCTCCAGTCCTCACCTCTCCCTGGGTCTTCATCCCCCGCCCCCAGCCCGCTCTCCCCCCCTGGGTCCCCACCCCCCCCCTGGGTTCTCAGCCCCCCCCCCCGCCCGCACCTCCTCGCGCCCTGGGAATCCCCCCCCAGGGTCCTCACCTCCCTACCTTTCGTCCTCACCCCTACCTAAGTTTCCACCTCCCCTGGGATCCTCAACCTCCTCCACGCCGGGCCCCGGGTTCTCACTGCGACCCCCAGGTCCTCACTCCCCTCCTTGGGCCCCCAGGTACTCATCCTCCCCCGCCCCCGGTCCTCACCACCCTAATCCCCCACCGTCCCAAAGCGACCGACTCTCGGGGCGGGGGTGCACCGGCCTCAGCGGGGTCTCCCGTCGGGGACGCAGCCCCGGTGACCTGGGCGAGGGCGGGGGTCCCGAGAGAAACCCACGTGAGGAAGGGGCGGCCTGTGCTCGGCAGCTCCAGTGTCCGGTGACTGGATTTTCTTGTTCTCACCTCGCAAAGACCCCGGCCGTCCGGAGCGCTCTGTGTCCATTTTACTCTTTTCTGCACGCCGTTTTGCATCATGCCAATGAGTGGGTGTGTGAGGTTTGTTTTCTTTTTCCTCAGCGTTCTATTGTATCTCTTTCCGTGCGAAATAAAGCAAGTAGTTTTGCAGACTATTGACGCCCCATGGTGGTTTAAACGTTCCCGGCCACTGGTGTGTTGTATTCTAGGTTGTAGTTGTTTTTGATTGAGATATGACGTGTATGGAAAAGTGCATTTTTGTTCACTTTCCCGGATAATAATAGCATCGTGAGCCACTCCTGTGATCCTCACACAGGTGGAGATACAGAACCATGCCTGTTCCTTGGAAGCCTCCCATTGGTAGTCACAGCCTTCTTTCTTTTCCCTCCCTCATTTTGGAAAGTAATCCTTTCTGTGCCATCTCCCCGGTGTTAGCAGTTATTTACGCACCCCTGAATGGCACAGATTGATTGCCTGATTTGGACTTAATGTGATGGTATCATGGTGTATTTTGTGTGTGGCGTGCATGTGTCCTTTTGGTGGACACCTTGACAGTTTCATCCAAGTTGCAGCTGACTTGGTTTAATTTTCACTGCTCTGTGGTATTCCTTTGAGCACGAAACACTGTCTCCATTCTCTCACAGTGACACATTTAGCTTATGGCCAGTTGTGTGCTGTTGTAAATAATTCTGTTACATTATTGTGATGTGTTGCATCAGGTATTTGAAATCTTGGGATTTCTCTAGGGTATAATATCTAGGAGTGGAATTGTGGGGATCATAGGATTATGCCAAATTATTTTTCAGAGTGTTTTGTTTTTGTTTTTTTGTTTTGTTTAAGACCAGGTCTGGCGCTGTCACCCCGGCTGGAGTGCAGCTGCACAATCATGGCTCACTGCAGCCTTGACCTCCTGGGCTCAGGTGATCTTCCCACCTCAGCCTCCTGAGTAGCTGGGAATACAGGGTTTCACCATGCTGCCCAGGCTGGTCTTGAACTCCTGACCTCAAGCAATCTGCTTGCCTCAGCCTCCTAAAGGGCTGGGATTACAGGTGTGAACCATGGCACTCAGCCTGCTTCTTGGTTTTCTGTTTTGAGAATTGTATATTAAAATCTGCTTTTAAATTCTCTTTTTTTCCCATTGTTTTGTAAGAGTGGTCATTTTTATTATTTATTATACATGCTAGATGTCCGTCCTTTTTCTTTTTTTTTTTTTTTTTTTTTTTTTGAGACGGAGTCTCGCTCTGTCGCCCAGGCTGGAGTACAGTGGCCGGATCTCAGCTCACTGCAAGCTCCACCTCCCGGGTTTACGCCATTCTCCGGCCTCAGCCTCCGGAGTAGCTGGGACTACAGGCGCCCGCCACCTCGCCCGGCTCGTTTTTTGTATTTTTTTTAGTAGAGACAGGGTTTCACCGTGTTAGCCAGGATGGTCTCGATCTCCTGACCTCGTGATCCGCCCGTCTCGGCCTCCCAAAGTGCTGGGATTACAGGCTTGAGCCACCGCGCCCGGCCTGTCCGTCCTTTTTCAGTTACAAATGTCTCCCAGTTGTCCTTTGACTTAGCTTCCTGGAATCCTTTTTTTTGTTTTTGTTTTTGTTTTGACCCCAGGCTGGAGTGCAGTGGCCCTGTCTCTGCTCACTGCAAGCTCCGCCTCCCAGGTTCACACCATTCTCCTGCCTCAGCCTCCCAAGTAGTTGGGACTACAGGCGCCTGCCACTACACCCGGCTAATTTTTTGTGTTTTTAGTAGAGACGGGGTTTCACCGTGTTAGCCAGGATGGTCTTGATCTCCTGACCTTGTGATCCACCCACCTCAGCCTCCCAAAGTGCTGGGATTACAGGCGTCAGCCACTGTGACCGGTTTTTGTTTTTTATTTTTTGGTTTTTTTGAGACAGCGTCTCACTCTGTCACCCAGGCTGGAGTCTAGTGGTATAATCATAGCTCAATTTAACCTTGAACTCCTGGGCTTAAACAGTCCTCTCTCCTCAACCTCTGTACTAGCTGGTACAACAGATGCTCTGCCACCACGCCTGGCTAATTTTTGTGCGTGTGTGTGAAGATGGTGGGGGGGTCTTACTATATTGCCCAGGCTGGTCTTGAACTAGCCTCAAGTGATCCTCCTGCCTTGGCCTTCCATAGTGTTGGGATCACAGGTGTGATCCGTGCGCCCAGCCTCTTCCTGGAATCGTGGATGAATAGAAACTCCCAGTTTTGATGTAGATGGTGTAGTCATCTGCCCACTATCATTGGTGCCTATTGTATCCCCAAGGGATATGCCTGGAACACTCCGTGGGTTATCTTGGCGTAGCTGTACGGTTTTGCCTTTTGCACTTGAATCTTCAGTCTGTGTGGAATTGATTGTGTGAAGCAGGGAGTCCAACTTTCCGCAGGGATGTCCAGTCACTCCAGCACCTGACGTTGATTGACATGACTGTCCTTTCCCATTGATCTGCACTGTAACTTCTGCTGCGGATCTGTTTCTGGGCTGTGCTCTGTTCTTTTGGTCATTTACATATTGATGTGCTAATAACCCACTAAGTCGGTTCCTGTCCCTTTATTTCTAAGTCTTGTTAGCTGATGGAGCAAACCCTCCCACTGTATTTTTCTCTGGGATCATCTTTGGCTGTTCTTGTCCCTTCACACTTCTACCTGTATCTTCTGTACTTACTTCTTAAACACATAGAGCCTGCCTGCTGGGACTTTAAGGCTGAGCCGAATTTGCAGTTCATTCTGGGGTGCTGTCCTCTTTATATTGCATCTTATAATTTGTGGGTGTGGGCGTATCTATTTAGCTGTTCTTTATGATCTCTGTAGAGGGCTTCCATCTCATATATTACCACCTAGTTAGTATTTTTCCACGCCGTTGTACATGGGGTCTGTTAGTCTTAGTTTTGACTTGTTGCTGATTTAAGAAACGCAGTTTATTTTTGTGTTTTGTGTTTTGGTTTTTATTTTTGAGACGGAGTCTCACTCTGTCACCCAGGCTGGAGTGCAGTGGCCGGATCTCAGCTCGCTGCAACCTCTGCTTCCCGACCTTGGCTGATCCACCCACCTCGGCCCCGCAAAGTGCTGGAATTACAGGTGTAAGCCACTGTGCCCGGCCTGATTGTTGGATAATGAGTTTGTGACTAGCATCTGTGCTAAAGTTTTGCTAGTTGCAAAAATTTTTTTTCTATAGAATCTTCTTGATTTTTCTGTGCATTTCCTATTTTTTTCTTTCTCCAATTACCTTTTTTTTTTTTTTCGTCTCACTGGACTGGCGAGGACCCTCCAGCTCATTGTCTTCCCTTCGATCACACAGGGAGAACTTGGAACGTTTTGCCAGTAAGCATTATGTTCCCTGTTGTCTTTAATAAATACCCTTTATCTAATTAAGGAAATTCTCTTCTTAGAAGACTTGTAAAACAATCTTTTAATCATGAATTTTTAAAAAATAGCTTTATTAAGATGTAACGTATAGCTGGGTGCAGTGGCTCATGCCTATAATCGCAGCACTTTGGGAGACCAAGATGGGTGGATTGCTTGAGCCCAGGCATTCAAGATCAGCCTGAGCAATATGGTGAAACCCCGTCTCCATAAAAAATATAAAAATTAGCCACAGGTGGTGGCACACGGCTGTGGTCCCAACTACTTGGGAGGCTGTGGCGAGAGGATCGCTTGAGCCTAGGAGGTTGAGGATGCCATGAGCCATGATTGCGTCACTGCACTCTAGCCTGGGCTACAGAACGAGACCCTGTCTCCAAAGAAAAAATATATTATTTATATTATTTATGTAACATATAATTATGCCAGATAGTTCACCATTTAAAATGTACAGTTCAGTGCTTTTTAGTATATTTACAGAGTTGATGATCATTCTAGTCAGTTTTCGAACCTTTTCATCATCCCCCAAATAAATCCTATACTCATTAGCATTTCCCCAGTCCTCTTCCTCCCCACTCCTAGGTGACTAGTAATCTACGTTTTGCTTTTATAGATTTGTCTATTCAGGATATTTTATATGAATAGAATCATACATCTGGTTTTTTGTGCCTGACTTCTTTCACTTAATGTAATGTTTTCTTTTCTTTTTTTTTGAGACAGAGTCTTGCCCTGTCACCAGGCTGGAGTGCAGTGGCGTGATCTCAGCTCACCTGCAACCTCCGCCTCCCAGGTTCAAGGGATTCTCCTGCCTCAGCCTCCCAAGTAGCTGGAACTGCAGGCACGTGCCACCATGCCCAGCTAATTTTTGTATTTTTAGTAGAGATGGGGTTTCACCATGTTGGCCAAGATGATCTCCATCTCTTGACCTCGTGATCTGCCCGCCTTGGCCTCCCAAAGTCCAAAGTGCTGGGATTACAGGCATGAGCCACTGTGCCCTTTATTTCTTCTTAAAAAAAAAAAAGGTTGCATGTGCAGAGCACGCAGGTTTGTTGCATAGGTATACGTGTGCCGTGGTTTGCTGGACCTATTGACCCATCGTTTAAGTTCCTTCCCCTCACTCCCACCCCCAACAGGCCCTGGTGTATGCTGTTCCCCTCTGTGTGTCCATGTGTTCTCAGTGTTCAGCTGACTCCCGCTTATGAGTGAGAACATGCAGTGTTTGGTTTTCTGTTCCTTTGTTAGTTTGCTGAGGATGGTGGCTTCCAGTTTCATCCATGTCCCTACAAAGGACAGGATCTCATTCCTTTTTATGGCTGCATAGTATTCCACGGTGTATATGTATCACATTTTCTTTATCCCGTCCTTCATTGATGGGCATTTGGGTTGGTTCCATGTCCTTGCTATTGTAAGCAGTGCTGCAATAAACATACATGTGCATGTGTCTTTATAGTAGAATGATTTATAATCCTTTGGGTATATACCCATTAGTGGGATTGCTGGGTCAAATGGTATTTCTGGTGTTAGATCCTTGAGGAATCGCCACACCGTCTTCCACAGTGGTTGAACTAATTTACATTCCCACCAACAGTGTAAAAGCCTTCCTATTTCTCCACAGCCTCTCCAGCATCTATTGTTTCCTAACTTTTTAATAATTGCCATTCTGACTGGCATGAGACGGTATCTCGTTGTGGTTTTGATTTGCATTTATCTGAAGTTCAGCGATGTTGAGCTTTTTTTCATGTTTATTGGCCTCGTAAATGTCTTCTTTTGGGAAGTATCTGTTCACTTCCTTTGCCCACTTTTTGAAGGGATTGTTTGTTTTTCTCTTATAAATATAAGTTCCTCATAAATTCTGGATATCGGCCCTTTGTCAGATGGGTAGATTGCAAAAATGTTCTCCCATTCTGTAGGTTGCCTGTTCACTCTGATGATAGTTTCTTTTGCTGTGCAGAAGCTCTTTAGTTTAATTAGATCCAATTTGTCAATTTTGGCTTTTTTTGCTGTTGCTTTTGACGTTTTTGTCATGAAGTGGTTGCCCGTGACTGTGTCCTGAATGGTATTGCCCAGGTTTTCTTCTAGGATTTTTATGGTTTTGGGTTTTACATTTAAGTTTTTAATCCATCTTGAGTTAATTTTTGTATGAGCTGTAAGGAAGAGGTCCAGTTTCAATTTTCTGCATATGACTAGCCAGTTTTCCCAGCACCATTTACTGACTAGAAGATCCTTTCCCATCCCTTGTTTTTGTCAGGTTTGTCAAAGATCAGATGGTTGTAGATGTGTGGTGTTATTTCTGAGGTCCCTGTTCTGCTCCGTTGGTCTATAGGTCTGTTTTGGTACCAGTACCATGCTGTTTTGGTTACTGTAGCCTTGTGAGTATAGTTTGAAGTCAGGTAGCGTGATGCCTTCAGCTTTGTTCTTTTTGCTTAGGATTGTCTTGGCTACACGTGATGTTCTTTGATTCCATATGAAATTTAAAATAGTTTTTTCTAATTCTGTGAATAACGTCATGGTAGTTTGTTGGGAATAGCATTGAATCTGTAAGTTACTTTGGGCAGTATGGCCATTTTCATGATATTGATTCTTCCTATCCATGAGGATGGAATGTTTTCCCATTTGTTTGTGTACTCTCTTATTTTCTTTTTTTTTTTTCTTCTGAGATGGAGTCTTGCTCTGTCGCCCAGGCTGGAGTGCAGTGGCGCGATCTCGGCTCATTGCAAGCTCCGCCTCCCGGGTTCACGCCGTTCTCCTGCCTCAGCCTACCCAGTAGCTGGGACTACAGGCACCCACAACCACGCCAGGCGAAATTTTTGGATTTTTAGTAGAGACAGGGTTTCACCGTGTTAGCCAGGATGGTCTCGATCTCCTGACCTCCTGATTCACCTGCCTCGGCCTCTCAAAATGCTGGGATTACAGGCGTGAGCCACTGCGCCCGGCCTTCCCCCCTCCCGCCGCCCACCAAGACAGAGCGAGACTCTGTCAGCCGGGCTGGAATGCAGTGGCACGAGCCGAGGCTCACTGCAACAACCTCTGCCTCCTGGGCTCAAGCAATTCTCCTGCCTCAGCCTCCCGAGTAGCTAGGATTACAGGCTTGTGCCACCACGCCTAGCTAATTTGTGTATTTTTAATAGAGACGGGGTTTCACCATGTTGGCCAGGCTGGTCTCGAACTCCTGACGTCAGGTAATCCACCTGCCTCGTCCTTCCAAAGTGCTGGGATTACAGGCGTGAGCCACTGTGCCTGGCCCCTCTCTTATTTTCTTTTTTTTCTTTTTCTTTTTTTTTTTTTAGGAGCAAAACTGCAAGTTTATTTTTGGTAACCTAAGGTGTGGGGGAGAGGTCTATCGGCCTCCAGCAAAGGAGGCTGACAGAGTCCCCCCTCCCCCCGGTGGGGCTCTCGGACAGAGTTCCTGCAGTCCCAACATCCCGACAGGAGTGGGGCTGGGAAGTCTGCGTGGGACCCTGGCCAAGAGCGGCTTTTCTAGGAGTGGGAGGGCAATAGGCGGGTCACGGGCGTGTGGGGGGGGGGGGCGTTTGGCAGGTGCGACCAGGTAAATCTTGGTCTTTTCGGATTGACGTCACCTGGCGCATGCCCAGTTGGTCTGCAGCCTCCCTGGGCGCCGGCTGCATTTTCGCGCGCACGGGAAAAGCTGGTGGGGGGGGATGAAGAACCCAGAAGTTCACCATCTTGCCTCTGTTTGTCCAAACAGTCCAACCTTTTATTGATAATAGTGATAAAGGGGTGCCGTGGTCTGTCTGGCTACTTCCTGCTGTTAAGGGGCGTTGTTAAGGTCGGGGCCTATGGTTGGTATTTGGACGCACGGATGAAAAATAACATAAGGCACAGTATTAGTATAGGAATGAGGAATGGAAGCATTTGTTGGAATATGGGCAAAACCCAGAAGGATGGTCCTGGCAAGGTTGGGGAGTATGAGATAGTTAAGAAAATTTAGTAAGTTTGAGGCGAGTGAGGGAAAGCCAAACTGATTTCCACTGATTGCTTTCAGTAGGGGCCCTTTTTAGCTGGGAATGAGGAACGAGTGCGCAAAGTAGCTGTTGGCCAGGCAGCAATTAAGGAGTGGAGTTTTTGTGGAGTGGATGGCTTTCCGCTTACTCCTACTACAGAGATATTGGATGGAAGGCTAGGTCCAGAGAAGGACGGCAAAACAGAATAGGTAGGATTGCTGTCGATTAAAAAATTAATTGTCTTACCCGCTACCAGGAGAGTTACCCACGGCTCGGCGAGGGTGATGGGGGGTCCCTGAGTTTCGGCACCTTCAGTTGTCGTCGTCCAGATGTAGGAGCTGGAAGGAGCTCCCAGGATCCTGGGAAAGGGGGTCACGTGGAGACGCAGCACCTGTTCTCAGAGTGGGGCAATCAGGCTTCCAGTGTCCTCCCTGCTGGCAAGCAGGGCAGGGGGTTGCTGGTGGACGAGGGTTAGGACATTCACTGGCCCAATGTGCTGATGCCTTGCACTTATAGCAAGGCTGCGTTGGGGCTCGGGGACCTTGCGGACACCTGTTGGCATAGTGTCCTGCCTTGTTGCACTTATAGCAGGCTCCTTTTGTAGCTTTGGAGTCTGTGGGGTGTGTCCTCTCTGGCCTGGGGTTACGACTGGGCTGTAAAGCAGCTGCTAAGAGCTGTAACTTCTGTTCAAGGCGAGCCTACCGTCTCCTCTCTGGAGTTACAGACCTTAAAGACTAATTTAACTAGGTCTTGTATTGGTGTCTGAGGACCATCCTCTATCTTTCGAAGTTTTTTTTACGAATGTCAGGAGCTGATTGAGAAATGAAATAAGACGCCAAAATGGTGGCCCCTGTGGGAGGGGGGGCCGGATCTAACCAGGTATACTGGGTTAGAACCTCAGTCAGTTTAGGGTAGAGGTTAGGATAACCTGGAGGTCATGCCAAGTTAAGTCATAGGCCTGACAAAGGTGTCTAAATTCCTTTATGTATATGGTAGGATTAGTTGAGAAATCACCTAAACACTTCTCAATTTTGGAAAGATCGGCCAATGAAAAAGGGACATGTACTCTGACTACCCCCTCCACCCCAGCCACCTCTCGCAAAGGTGCTAACACTGTAGGAGGGTGTGGGCAGAGATAGGGGACTCAAGACAGCCATTTGGGGGCCCCAAAGGAGGCATGGGACCGAATGGATTACTAGTAGATAAAGGAGGAGGAAGAAGGAGTCTGGATGGGGGGAGGAGGAGGAGTCTGGGCAGGAAGGGAGGGGGTGGAGAGAAGGAGGAGTATAGGGATGAGAGCTTAAGGCCCAAAAGCCTTTTACGTAATTAATTTCGGACCACTTGCCTAGCTGCTGGCAGAAATTGCTGAGGTCGATCACGCCACAGTGGAAAGGAAAATTAACTGCTTCCTCCTAAGGTCTTGTTCAAGCTGTAAGGTTTTTAAATTGGCTAGGAGGCACCCTAAGGGGGTGCTCTTTGGAAAATTTGAACTGGGGGTTTCCCATTTGTTTCCTCTTTACTTACACAATGGACACAATGGAAATGGAAGTGGATCTCTGCCTGGCTTCAAAGCGTC
>NC_045436.1:182688978-182767793 GCF_002776525.5 Piliocolobus tephrosceles
AGTGGAGATTACCTTCAGGCGGACGTCTCCGTCCTGAACGGGTCTCCCGAGCCACATGGTGGCTCAAAAGTGGGCCTCGGACCTGAGCAGGATTTTTGGCCGAGGGAGGTAAAGAGGAGACAAGGGAACTTACCCCAGAGAGGCCGTGAGAGTGAGGGAAGCGGGTCTCAGGTCCTGGTCCGTCTGCGGTGTGGGAGCAGGAGGAGGTTCCTCAACCCCTAGAGGCCTGAGGAGGGGTCTCCTCCCTGGTTTCGGCACCAACTGATTTGTTTTTCTAAGACCACCAGAATGCATACAAAAGAACCAACGGGTAGGCAAGTGTAGGAGCAAAACTGCAAGTTTATTTTTGGTAACCTAAGGTGTGGGGGAGAGGTCTATCGGCCTCCGGCAAAGGAGGCCGACAGAGTCCCCCCCCACCCCGCCCCACCGGTGGAGCTCTTGGACGGAGTTCCTGCAGTCCCCACATCCCAACAGGAGTGGGGCTGGGAAGTCCGCCCCCTCTCTTATTTTCTTGAACAGTGGTTTGTAGTTCTCTTTGAAGAGGTCCTTCACATCCCTTGTTAGCTGTATTCCTAGGTATTTTATTCTCTAGTGATTTTGAATGGGAGTTCATTCATGATTTGATTCTTTGCTTGCCTATTAAAATCACATTGATTTTGTATCCTGAGACTTTGCTGAAGTTGCTTATCAGTTCAGTAAGTTTTTGGACTGAGTCGATGGGGTTTTCTAAATATAAAATCATGTCATCTGTAAACAGAGGCAATTTGACTTCCTCTCTTCCTGTTTGAATACCCTTTATTTCTTTCTCTTGCCTAATTGCCCTGGCCAGAACTTCCAATGCTATGTTGAATACGAGTGGTGAGAGAGGGCATCCTTGTCTTGTACCGGTTTTCAAAGAGAATGCTTCCAGCTTTGCCCATTCAGTATGGCATTGGCTGTGGGTTTGTCCTGAATAGCTCTTGTTATTTTGAGATACGTTCCATTAATACCTAGCTTCTTGAGAGTTTTTAACATGCAGGGATGTTGAATTTTATCAAAGGACTGTTCCGCATCTGTTGAGATAATCATGTGGTTTTTGTCTTTGGTTATTTATGTGATAGATTATGCTTGCTGATTTGTGTATGTTGAACCAGCCTTGCATCCCAGGGATGAAGCCAACTTGATCGTGGTGGATAAGCTTTTCGATGTGCTGCAGGATTCGGTTTGCCAGTATTTTATTGAGGATGTTCACATTGATGTTCATCAGGGATACTGGCCTGAAGTTTTCTTTTTTTTGTTGTCTCTTCCCAGTTTTGGTATCAGGATGGTGCTGGCTTCATAAAATGAGTTAGGGAGGAGTCACTCCTTTTCCATTGTTTGGAATAGTTTCAGAAGGAATGGTACCAGCTCCTCTTTGTATTTCTGGTAGAATTCAGTTATGAGTCTGTCTGGTACTGGGCTTTTTTTGGTTGGTAGGTTATTACTGCCTCAATTTCAGAGCTTGTTATTGGTCTGTTCAGGGATTTGACTTCTTCCTGGTTTAGTTTTGGGAGGGCGTATGCACCCAGGAATTTATCCATTTCTTCTAGATTTTGTAGTTTATTTGTGTAGAGGTGTTTATAGTATTCTCTGATGGTAGTTTGTATTTCTCTGGGGCCAGTGGTGATATCACCTTTATTATTGTTATTATTATTATTGGTGTCTGTTTGATTCTTCTCTCTCTTCTCTATTAGTCTAGCTAGTGTTCTATCTATTTTGTAATTTTTTCAAAAAACCAGCTCCTGGATTTGCTTATTTTTTTTTTTTTTTTTTGAAGGGTTTTTCGTGTCTCTGTGTCCTTTAATTCTTCTCTGATCTTAGTTATTTCTTTTTTTCTGCTAGCTTTGGGGTTTGTTTGCTCTTGCCTCTCTAGCTCTTTTAATTGTGATGTTAGGGTGTCGATTTGAAATCTTTCTAGCTTTCTGATGTTGGCATTTAATGCTGTAAATTTTGCTCTTAACACTGCTTTAGCTGTGTCCCAGAGATTCTGGCCCATTGTCTCTTTGTTCTCATTGGTTTCAAAGAAATTCTTGATTTCTGCCTTAATTTCATTATTTATCCAGGAGTTATTCAGGAGGAGGTGGCTCAATTTCCATGAAATTGTGTGGTTTTGAGTGAGTTTCTTAATCTTGAGTTCTAATTTGCACTGTGATCTGAGAGACTGTTGCGGTTTAGTTCTTTTGCATTTGCTGAGGAGTATTTTACTTCCAATTATGTGGTTGATTTTAGAATAAGTGCCATGTGGCAATGAGAAGAATATATGTCCTGTTGATTTGGGGTAGAGAGTTCTGTAGACGTCTACTAGGTCCACTTGATCCAGAACTGAGTTCAAGTACTGAATATCCTTGTTAGTTTTTTGTCTCGTTGATCTAATAGTGACAGTGGGGTGTTAAAGTCTCCCCCTGTTATTGTGTGGGAGTCTAAGTCTCTTTGTAGGTCTCTAAGAGCTTGTTTTATGAATCTAGGTGCTCCTGTATTGGGTGCATATATATTTAGGATAGTTAGCTCTTCTTGTTGACTTATTCCTTTTACCATTGTGTAATGCCCTTCTTGTCTTCTTTGATCTTTGTTGGTTTAAAGTCTGTTTTGTCAGAGACTAGGATTGCAACCCATTTGTTATTGTTGTTGTTTGTTTTTGCTTTCCACTTGCTTAGTAAAGTTTCCTCCATCCCTTTATTTTGAGCTTGTGTATGTCTTTGCATGTAAGATGAGTCTGCTGCATACAGCACACCGATGGGTCTTGACTCCTTATCCAGTTTGCCAGTCTGTGTCTTTTAATTGGGGCATTTAGCCCATTTACATTTAAGGTTAATATTGTTATGTGTGAATTCGGTCCTGTAATCATGATGCTATCTGGTTATTTTGCACACTAGATGCAGTTTCTTCATAATGTCATTGGTCTTTATATTTTGGTGTGTTTTTTCAGTGACTGGTAATGGTTTTTCTTTCCATATTTAGTGCTTCTTTCCCGAGCTCTTCCAGGGCAGGGCTGATGGGGCAACAAAATCCCTCAGCATTTGCTTGTCTGGAAAAGATTTTATTTCTCCTTCACTTAGGAAGCTTAGTTTGGCTGGATATTAAATTCTGGGTTGAAAATTCTTTTCTTTGAGAACGTTGAATATTGGCCCCCAGTCTCTTCTGGCTTGGAGAGTTTCTGCAGAGATCTGCTGTTAGTCTGATGTGCTTCCCTTTGTAGGTGACCTGGCCTTTCTCCCTGGCTGCCCTGAACAGTTTTTCCTTCATTTCGACCTTGGAGAATTTGATGATTATGTGTCTTGGGGTTGATCATCTCATGTAGTATCTTAGTGGGGTTCTCTGTATTTCCCGAATTTGCATGTCGGCCTGTCTTTCTAGGTTGAGGAAGTTCTCCTGGATGATATCCTTAAGTGTGTTTTCTTTTTTTTTTTTTTTAGACGTAGTCTTGCTCTGTTGCCCAGGCTGGAGTACAGTGGCTGGATCTCAGCTCACTGCAAGCTCCGCCTCCCAGGTTCCCGCCATTCTCCTGCCTCAGCCTCCCGAGTAGCTGGGACTACAGGTGCCCACCACCTCGCCTGGCTAGATTTTTGTATTTTTTAGTAGAGACGGGGTTTCACCGTGTTAGCCAGGATGGTCTCGATCTCCTGACCTCGTGATCCACCCGTCTCGGCCTCCCAAAGTGCTGGGATTACAGGCTTGAGCCACCGCGCCCGGCCCCTTAAGTTTGTTTTCTAGCTTGTTTCCATTCTCCCTGTCTGCTTCTGGTACTCCAGTCAGTAGTAGGTTGGGTCTTTTTATGAAGTCCCATATTTTTTGAAGGCTTTTTTCATTCTTTTCTCTCTATTCTTGTCTGCATGTCTTATTTCAGTAAGGTGGTCTTCGAACTCTGATATCCTTTCTTCTGCGTGGTGGATTCGGCTGTTGATACTTGCGGATGATTCACGAGGTTCTTGTGCTGTGGTTTTCAACTCCATCAGGTCATTTATGTTCCTCTCTGAACTGGGTATTCTAGTTAGCAATTCCTTAACCTTTTATCAAGGTTCTTCGCTTCTTTGCATTGGGATAGAACATGCTCCTTTAGTTCATTGTTTTTTTTTTGTTTGTTTGTTTTGTTTGTTTGTTTATTTTTACCCATCTTCTGAAGCCTACTTCTGTCAGCTCGTCCATCCGATCCTCCGTCTAGCTCTGCGCCCTTGGTGGAGAGGCGTTGTGATCATTTGGAGGAGAAGAGGCACTCTGGCCTTTGGGGTTTTCGGCATTTTTTCGTTGATTCTTTCTCATCTTCATGAGTTTGCCTAGTTTCAGTCTTTGAGGCTGCTGGCCCTTGGATGGGGCCTTTTGTTGTGGTGGTGGTGTTTGTTGAGGCTATTGTCATTTTCTGCTCATTTGTTTTTCCTGCAGTAGTCAGGTCCCTCTTCTGTAGGGCTGCTGCAGTTTCCTGGGGGTTCTCTTCAGGCCATTTTCATCTGATTCACTCCCGTGCCTGGAGGTGTCACTAAAGGAGGCTGGAGAGCAGCAAAGATGGGTTCCTCCTCCTTCTTCTGGGACCTCTGACCTCGAGGGGCACCAACCTGATGCCAGTAGGATCACTCCTGTATAGGATGTTAGTGGCTACACCATCTTACATTCTCCATAGTGTTCAGTCTCTCACATCCTTGCCAACATTTGTGATCTTTTTGATGTAGCCATCCTAGTGAGTGTGAACACAAAGGAACTTTAAATTTTATCAAATGCTTAAATATCTATTGACATGTAATTCACCACATTAACAAAATACCTTTAATTATAAACCAACCTTGCATTCCTGAGGTAAACCTAAATTGGTCATTTTATGTTGTTGGATTATATCATCCTGAGGTTTTGTATAGGGATTTTGTATTGTATCTTTGTTCTTGGGTGAGATTGACCTGTAGTTTTACTTACCCAGACTGTCTTTGTTGGATTTTGGTATTGGGGTTATGCTACCCTTAAAAAAGGATTTGTAACGTATCTGGTCTTTTTCTTTCTTTTTTTTTTTTTTTCTGAGACTGGTCTTTTCTTTTTCTTTGGAAAGTTTGTTTACTAATGGAGTGATTTCTTCCTAAATTTGGTAGAACTTGGTAATGAAGCCTTCTGGACCTGAAATTTACTTTGTGGGAGGATTTTTTGGTATTGATTTTTGTTTTTATGAGTTTTGTTTGTTTGTTTGTTTTAATGCATAGTGTCACTGTCACCCAGGCTGGAGTGGCAGTGGTGTGATCATAACTCACTGTAACCTTAAACTCCTAAGCTCAAGTGATCCTCCTGCCTCAACCTGCTGAGCAGCTAAGACTACAGGCATGCACCACCATACCTGCCTACTTTTCTTTTTTTAATTTTTTTGTAGAGAGAGTATCTCAAATACCCTTCTGTCATTGAGGCTGGAGTGCCATGGTGTGATCTTGGCTCACTGCAACCTCCACCTTCCAGGCTCAACAATTCTTGTGTTTCAGCCTCCTGAGTAGCTGGGATCACAAACATGCGCCACCATGCCTGGCTAATTTTCGTATTTTTAGTAGAGACAGGCTTTTGCCACATTGGCCAGTCTGGTCTCAAGCTCTCGACCCCAAGTGATCCACCTGCCTCGGCTGCCCATATTTCTGGGATTACAGGCACGGGCCAACATGACCAGCTCAACATCTTCTTTGTAAATGTCAGAAGCATGTGTAGTGATTATTTCTTATTTTTTCCCCCTTGATCCATCTCACCAGATGTTTGTTGATTTTATAAGAATTTTCAAAGTACCAGCTTCTGGTATTGTTGATCTTTGCTTTCTGTTTCACTAATTTTTGCACTAATTTTCTTCTAATTACAGTGTTAGCTGCATCCTACAAGTTTTGATAGTCACAGAACTGTATCAAGTCAAAAATATTTTTTAATTTCAATAAGTTCTTCACTGAGCCCTGTGTAATTTAGAAATGTTTCTTAATTTTCCTACATTGGAGGGGAAAAGATTTTAGTTTTGTTTTTATTATTAATTTCTAGCTGTAGTGAGCTCTTGTCATAGAATATGGTTTATGTTATTTTAGTTGTTTGAAATTTAAGATTTGCTTAATGGCAAAATATATGGTCAGTTTTTGTAAATGTTGCAAGTAAACTTGCGAATCACATGTATTCACATGTGATAGTTTTGAGATCCATTGGTCAGTGGATGTTCATTAGGCCAAATTTGTATAATCATGTTGTACAAATCTATTCTATTCTTACTGTTTTTTGTTTTAAAGGTGTGGTGTTGCCCAGGCTGGACTCAAACTCCTCAGCCTCCCAAGTATCACAGGCACGTGCAGCTTGATTAAAAAAAAAAAAAAAAAAAAAATCAGTAGAGGATTTGTTGATCTCCCCATTATGATTATGGATTTTTCTGTTCTTCCTTCTCAGCTTATGCTGTATACATCTTGGGGCTGTGTTATTAGGTGCATCCAAGTTTACATTTGTTTTAGTTACCATGTGAACTCAACCTTGGATCTTTACGTAGAGATCTCTGTATTTAGTAATGTTTTGTTCTTAAAATCTGCTTCTATCTAACATTAAGTATACCAGCTTTATTTTATATGTATTTTTCTTGGACTTTGTCCTTATGTATTATGAGAAATTGTGATAAAGACCTCATTTAACTAGACTGTGAAAGTACTAGGCCATTCCGGGTAGTATACTTTTCTGAAAAAATATTTTTATTTATTTTCTTGGTATTTAAAAAAGATTTATAAGACATTCTAATTTATCTATCTTAGTTTTCTTTCTTCATTTATCTAGGGGTCTGGTACCTTAGGGATATCATTCTGAAAATTAAACTTTTCTACATAGGACCATAGATACAGGGTGACTAGATGACTGGGCTGGATGTGTTCCACAGTGTATCGGGCAGGATTCTCCAGAAAAACAGAACCAAGAGGGTATACATACACACACATGCACACACACCAGGAGAGCCAGTGATGTAAGCCCTTAGACTCAAGACCCAGGAAGAGCTGATGTTTCAGCCTGAGTCTGAAGGCTGGAGAAGACCAATCTTCCATCTCAAACGGGCAGGAGTTCCCCTTACTCGGCGTTTTTGTTCTGCTTTGGTTTCCAGTTGATTGGATGAGACCCACTCAGCAGTAGGGAGGGCCCTCTGCCTCAGTACAATTCAGATGTTAGTCTCATGCAGAAACATCCTCACAGACACACCTAGAATCACGAGGGACTAACTGTCCAGGTACCCTATGGCCCAGTCAAGTTGACACGTAAGGTTAACCTTATACGTGGCATCTGCTACAACTTGTGTTTCTGAATGAAATTCTGCAACCAGTTCACTGGTTTTGTAATGTGTCTTTTTTTTAATTTTTAATTTTTTTTTTTTTAGACAAGAGTCTTACTTTGTCGCCCAGGCTGGAGTGCAGTGGTGCCATCTTGGCTCACCACAATCTCCACCTCCCAGGTTCAAGTGATTCTCTTGCCTCACCCTCCCTAGTAGCTGGGATTCCAGGAGTGCACCACCATGCCTGGCTAATTTTTGTATTTTCGGTAGAGGCAGGGTTTCTCCATATTGGACAGGCTGATCTTGAACTCCTGACCTCAAGTGATCTACCCGCCTCAGCCTCCCAGAGTGCTGGGATTACAGGCATGAGCCACTGTGCCCAGCCAATTTTTAATTTTTTTAAGAAATTAAATCTTGCTCTGTCACTCAGGCTGGAGTGGAGTAGTGCCATCTTTGTTCACTGCAGCCTCAAACCTCTGGGCTCAAGTGATCCTCCTACCTCAGCCTCCCAAGTAGCTGGAAGCACAGGTGTGAGCCACTATACCTGGCCCTGTTCCTCTTAAAAGCTTAGTAAATAGCAGTCCTTTATACCAGGGACGAGGAAGAGAGATTTTAATGATGTGATAGTTTATTCAGTAAAGGGTACAGAAGTGAGTTAGGGCCCCTGCTCTCTAAGAATTACAGACCTCACAAGATAGGCCCGGGCTGGGCATGGTGGTGGCACCTGGATTCCCAGCACCATGGGAGGACGAGGCAGGAGAATCTCTGGGACTGGGGAGGCGGAGGTTGCAGTGAGCTGAGATCCTGTCATTGTACTCCAGCCTGAGTGACAACAGCGAGACTCTGTCTCAAAAAAAAAGGCCTGGAGAGCTCCTTCCCCCCTTCCACCAGCAAAAGGCACCTTCCATGAAGCTGGAAGGGGCCCCCACCAGGCGGGGAATCTGCCAGCGCCTTGACTGATCTTGGACTCTCCACCTCCAGAACCGTGAGAAGTAAATTTCTGTTGTGTGTAAGCCAAGCATTATCTTTTCTTTCTTTCTTTTTTTTTTTGAGATGGAGTTTTGCTCTTGTTGCCCAGGCTAGCGTGCAATGGCGTGGTCTCGGCTCACCGCAACCTCTGTCTCCTGGGTTCAAGCGATTCCCCTGCGTCAGCGTCCTGAGTCGTTGGGATTATGGGAATGCGCCACCACGCCTGGCTAATTTTGTATTTTCTTTTTTTTCTTTTTTTTTTTTTTTGAGATGGAGTCTTGCTCTGTCACCCAGGCTGGAGTGCAGTGGCTGGATCTCAGCTCACTGCAAGCTCCACCTCCCGGGTTCACACCATTCTCCTGCCTCAGCCTCCCGAGTAGCTGGGACTACAGGTGCCCACCACCTCACCCGGCTAGTTTTTTGTATTTTTTTTTTTTTTTTTAGTAGAGACGGGATTTCACCGGGTTAGCCAGGATGATCTCAATCTCCTGACCTCGTGATCCGCCCGTCTCAGCCTCCCAAAGTGCTGGGATTACAGGCTTGAGCCACCGCGCCCAGCCTAATTTTGTATTTTTAGTAGAGACAGGGTTTCACCATATTGGGTGGTCTGGTCTCCAACTCCTGACCTCAGGTGATCCACCCACCTCTGCCTCCCAAAGTGCTGCGATTACAGGCGTGAGCCACCGCACCCGGGAAAGCCGAGCATTTTCTAACAGATGTCCAAGTAGAGCAAGACAGGCTTCAACATACGCATTTGGGAGAGAGAAAACATTTACTCCACAACAGTGGTCCTTTTTGTTTTAAATTAACATCCCCGGCTTTTTTGGCTTTTTTTTATCTTTACCGCCCACGTGCCTCTTGGCAGGCGTAGGGTTTTCCTGGGGCTGCTGTGAGGAGGCAGCACTGGCTGGGAACCGTGGGGCTGTGCGGCTGCCAGAGTCACTGTGTGCGCAGCGCCTCCTGCAGCCACGTGGCATCCTCTCCTGCAGCGCGCACTGTTCTCTGAACTCGGGTGGGCGTCGGGAGTGAGGGCTGGGGACACAGGGTCAGAGGCTGAGGCAACACCCTCCCTAATGCCCAAGGAACAGAACGGCTGGGCCACGCGGAGGTTCTTGACTCCTGAGGGCAGCTGGGTGTCCTGCAGGGCAGATGCAGGGTGGCTTGGCAGCAGTCAGGCTCCCGTGGCACGACCTCTGACCTCTGCCCCTCGAGCCAACTTCTCTCCAGGCAGGAAGCCCATGAGGACAGTGAGGTCTGAGGGGAAGCTTTGGAAGGTCCTCCCACTCAGAGGCCACCAGGAGGTGGTGCTGGCGGGGCCGTGATGGCTGCAGCCCTCTTTAGTACAGGTCTCTGGCACCTGACACAGGGAGTGGGCATCAAGAACGCCTTGTGCTGGGGTTTCAGCCCTGGCATCTGGATAGGGCGGGGCGCTGTTGTTCAACCCCAGCTCCTGCCGGCCCAGCCGTCTCATGCTGTGAGCAGCCCAGTGGGCCCGTGGCAGAGGCATGGGCACGCCAGGGCCTGGTTCTCTGCGTTTCCTTGTGGGAGGGGGTTTATGTGGCTGAAGCTGGCCCTGGTGTGGATGGATCTGGCCTCCCAGGCATTGAGGGAGCACGGGGTGCACCTGCTTCCTCCACCCACATCGCCCATGGCCTCCCAAAGGCCCTGGCCTCACTCCAGGTCCCGGGGCCACCTCCAGGCTCCATGCGCGCCACCTCCCAGCGCCATCCAGACCTGGAGGTGGCCATCCCTGCCCAGATGGTGACTAGGCTGACCAGCTCAGCTGGCACGGGTGCTGCCCAGGCGCCACCCCCTGCTGCCCAGGCACACACCCCCTGCTGCCCGGGCACACACCCCCTGCTGCCCAGGCACACACCCCCTGCTGCCCGGGCACACACCCCCTGCGGCAGGTGACTCCACCCTGCTCCTGTGCTCTGCTGTGCTGGGCACCTGCCTGCTGTCCGCCCCTCATCCCCAGGATGCCCCGCCTGCAGGCTTTCTGTGGGGGCGGTGGTGGCCCCGGCGTCTCAGCCTTCAGGTTTTCTTGCATCTGCACACTGGTGGGGGAGCGCAAGCCCGGCAGACTGGGTGCTGCTGGGAGGTGGGAGGCTGCCGGGGGGCACCAGATGCCGGGCCTTGCAACCTGGCAGTGGCTGTGGCAGCTCAGGGAAGCAAGGTGGCCCTGGGGTGAGGCCGGGGACTCAGAGGAAGGAGAGCCCTCAGGAGGAAGTGTTGGTTGAGACTGCCAGAGAGCCCTGCCACTGCCCAGTGCCCATTCAGAAGCTCAGCAGGGAGTGGGCTCAGAAGTGGGCAAGGGCATGGTGGCACCGGCACATCCTGTCTTGCAGATGAAGGGCGCCCTGATGGAGATCATCCAGCTCGCCAGCCTCGACTCGGACCCCTGGGTGCTCATGGTCGCCGACATCCTGAAGTCCTTTCCGGACACGGGCTCGCTTAACCTGGAGCTCGAGGAGCAGAATCCCAATGTTCAGGATATTTTGGGAGAACTTAGAGAAAAGGGTATGTTGTGTGGCTTTAATTCATGTTGGGAGGAGGGAAATGGATCTTTCTTGAAAAGTTTTTTTCTGAAATGAATTTGATTTTTAGACTGTTACGTTTTTCCATGTGTCCTGGTCCCTAAAATATTAACTGTGTACACACCATCCTCCCGTGTTAGCTGCTGCCTGGCTTTTTTGCCATCTTTGAAAACAAACTCAAGACAACCTACAGGCCCCATCCTCACTGCTGCGGTGTCAGCGCCACTCGCGGTCTCTTCCTGGTTGGCTCCGTGAGGGCAGGGGCTCTGCCCATTCAGGTTGTATCTGCAGATCCTAGATTCTAGGGCCCAGAACATTCCCTGGCCCAGAGTACATGCTCAAAAATGCATGTTGAAAATATCAGCAATTCAGTTGTTTAAATGTGAACTGAAAATTGCTTAGAAAATATTCGCAAGGCTAGGCTCTGTGGCTCACTCCTGTAACCCTAGCACTTTGGGAGGCTGAGGGCGGCAGATTACTTGAGCCCAGGAGTTCAAGACCAGCCTGGGAAACATAGCAAGAACCCATTTCTACAAAAAATAAAAATTAGCTGGGCATGGTGGCACGCGCCTGTCCTCCCAGGTACTTGGGAGGCTGAGGCGGGAGGCTCACTTGAGCCTGGGAGGCCAAGGCTGCAGTGAGCCGTGATCGTGCCACTGCACTTCCAGCCTGGCTGGGTAACAGGGTGAGAACGTATCTCTCTTTTTTTTTTTTTTTGAGATGGAGTCTCACTTTGTCACCCAGGCTGGAGTACAGTGGCGCGATCTTGGCTCACTGCAAGCTCCACCTCCCAGATTCATGCCATTCTCCTGCCTCAGCCTCCTGAGTAGCTGGGACCACAGGCGCCCGCCACCACGCCCAGCTGATTTTTTTGTATTTTTGGTAGAGATGGGGTTTCACCGTGTTAGCCAGGATGGTCTCAATCTCCTGACCTCATGATCCGCCCACCTCAGCCTCCCAAAGTGCTGGGATTACAGGCTTGAGTCACCGCGCCCGGCCGAGAATGTATCTCTTAAAAAAAGAAAAAACAATTTGTTGGTGATTTTGAAGAACATGTGTTGATGGGATGCTTGTGCTTTTCTAAGTTTCTCTCCTGCTTTGGACAGTTGGAACTGGCTCCTCAGAGCCCAGACGTTGTGCCCCAGCTCCTTCAAGGGCAACACCCAGAGAGACAGGGTTGTGGGATGGACATCGAGGCTGCACACTCCTGCAGGGGCCCTCCTGGCCACCCCCCTGCAGGTGGCACCTCTGCCCACCTGTGAGAGCACACACACCACGCAGATGCCTCTGGAGCAGTGGTCTGGACAAGTCCACCCCACCCCACACCCCGTTGGTGTCTCAGGAGTGTCCCGCAGGCAGGAAGGCCGAGGGCGGTGAACTCTCAGCTGCCTGCCTGTGCTTTCTCTCCAGGCGGGACACGTAGCCAGTTCAGGTGGGAGGTTGCCTGTCCCTGTGGGGCAGTTCCTGGGCTCTGAACCCTGGGTGACCATGCGGACTGAGGGAATGGATGTGGGCGGTTTGGATGAGCGCTGGGATTCCAGGAGAGACCACCAGCCTGGTTACCCTTGGGGAAGGGAAGAGAGAAGCCACAGATGGGGGGTCCTTCTTACATCGGGGTGGGATCTGTTAACATTTTATGTTCTAGAAGTGCCTGGAGCCCTCCAGGAATCACTGTACTATGTCCACTTGTGGTTCTCGATATCCGCGGTGCCAAACTTTTTCCAGTTTGCAGCCGCCTCGAGGCACGCCCACCTCTCAGGCATTCCTGCTCTGAAAATGCTCCTGGGTGTTCTGCTGGAGCCGTGGGCAGTCCGTCTCTCGGGGACTGGAAAACAGCCGCAGCTCCCGTGACCTAACCCTCACCGAGGAGGGTGTGGGGCCGGGCAGCCACCAGCTGCTCTCAGCGGGGAGCTCTGCGGCCTGAGCGCCCCTCACCATCTGTGGTTCTTACCGCGCAGTGGGTGAGTGTGAAGCGTCTGCCATGCTGCCACTGGAGTGCCAGTACTTGAACAAAAACGCCCTGACGACCCTCGCGGGACCCCTCACGCCCCCGGTGAAGCATTTTCAGCTGAAGCGGAAACCCAAGAGCGCCACGCTGCGGGCGGAGCTGCTGCAGAAGTGTGAGTGGCCAGGCCGCCGTCGGGCCTTGTCTTTGTGGTTTCCAGTCGTAGGTTCTTTAGGTTCTAAGGAACCAAGGCTGCCCCTTCAAGATGGTGTTCTGGGCCGGGCATGGTGGCTTGCACCTGTTGGGAGGCTGGGGCAGGTGGGTCGTTTGAGCCCAGGAATTTGAGACCAGCCAAGAAACCCCATCTCTACCAAAAATAGCAAAAAAATAGCCAGGCATGGTGGTGGCGTGCCTGTGCTCCCAGCTACTTGGGAGGCTGAGGTAGGAGGATCACCTGAGCCTGTGAGGTTGAGGCTGCAATGAGCTGTGATCACACCACTATACTCCTTCCTGGGTGAGAGTGAGACCCTGTCTCAAAAAAAAAGAAGATAAAGTTCTGCCTGAAGTTTTTTGTTAGAAGTTTGTTTATCACTATATTAAAGTTTGTGTTCTGAAAACATGCTTTAAAAACTTCAGAATTTAGGCCAGGCGTGGTGGCTCACGCCTGTAATCCCAGCACTTTGGGAGGCCAAGGCCAGCAGATCACCTGAGGTCAGGAATTCAAGACCAGCTTGGCCAACATGGTGAAACCCCATCTCTACTAAAAATACAAAAATTAGCCAGGCGTGGTGGTGCAGGCCTGTAATCCCAGTTGCTAGGGAGGCTGAGGCAGGAAAATCGCTAGAACCTGGGAGGCGGAGGTTGCAGCGAGCTGAGATTGCACTCCAGCCTGGGCAACAAGAACAAAACATCATCTCAAAAAAAAAAAAGAAATCAAAAACTTCAGAATTTTCGGTTAAGGCATCTCTAATCTCTGTTACCAAATGATCTCTGTGCCAGCCGAGTCCCACTGTTGGGCACGATGGGTGCCGTTGTGAATGGCTGGAGGGGCACTGTCCTTACTCTCACGTTGCTACCTTCTTGAGTGGCCAGTGATCTCAATTTGACTTGAAAGATATTTAATCATTTCGTTTAACATTTTCCCAAAGCACGACAAAGATTACAATAAAATCATTTTATTTTGAATGGTTATAGAATGAATATTTATAATGTACATCAATACCCCGTTTCTAGAGAATCCAAATAAAAGGCTGACAGCAGCTGTGCGTGGGTCTTTTTTTTTCTTTTTTTTGAGACGGAGTGTCGCTCTGTCGCCCAGGCTGGAGTGCAGTGGCCGGATCTCGGCTCACTGCAAGCTCCGCCTCCTGGGTTTACGCCATTCTCCTGCCTCAGCCTCCCGTGTAGCTGGGACTACAGGCGCCCACCACCTCGCCCGGCTAGTTTTTTGTAGTTTTCAGTAGAGACGGGGTCTCAACGGATTAGCCAGGATGGTCTCGATCTCCTGAACTCATGATCCGCCCGTCTCGGCCTCCCAAAGTGCTGGGATTACAGGCTTGACCCACCGCGCCCGTCCTGTGCGTGGGTCTTGGCTGGAACAGGCAGCAGCCGGGGCCCAGCGCTGTCCAAGAGGCTCCGTGCAGCCCCAGGGGCACTGGGTAGTCCGTGAAGGACTCTGCTCGCCCCTTGGGCCCCACCCCACAGTGGAACGCGTCCGTTTTGGAGGCCAGCAGCAGCCTCAGGCTCTGCTTTGGGCACTCATGTCCCCTGACCCTTCAGCCTCACTGAACCAAGTCAGGAAAATCTCTTCGTTTGTTTCTTCCTCATATTTTTGTGTCTAGACCATGCCTGCTGACCCTCAGCGAGGACGGCGCTCCCACTGAGCCAGGGGGAGGCCCCTCAACTCCTTCTCTGCTGCTTCCCCCTGCCATGGGGTCCTGGGAGGTGCAGCCACAGCCACCCAGCTCCCGAAACTTGCTCACCTGAGTGAGTTTCTGACTTGTTGTAATGTGCGAGCTGGTGTCAGGCCCTGCTCAAAACGGCTGCTCATTTAGAGAGAATGCAGTGTTCACGGCTCAGGTCGTCGGATGAATCCGCTTGACAGAGATGTGTTTACAAGGGCCAAGAGCTCTCGCTCTGACGATCCCTGACACATGTGACTGATTTGCTTTAATGTGACCCCCAGAGCAAATGCCAGAGAAAAGGCAAGTAGGCAAGGCAAAAAAACTTTATTTACAAGCCAATGTGAGGGAGGGGCGAGGTTCACCGGTCTCCGGCGGTGGAGGCCGATGAAGTCGCTCCGGCGTTCTCGGAGGAGGTTCCTTGGTCCTGCATATGAGGAGGGGCCGAGGAAGTTCCCTCCGGCGTTCTCAGGCGAGGTTCCTGGGTCTCGCGCACAAGGAGGGGCCGAGGAAGTTCACACGGCGCGCCCGCCGGGAGCGGCTTTTGTGTCCTGGGCCCGGAAGTGGGAGGGCAGTGGGCGGGACATAGGCGGGTCGGGGGCGGGGCGGTAGGCATGGCTAGGCGGGTTCCAGTTCTTCTCTGTCGGAGGTCGGGTTGCGCCTGCACAGTCGACCGGTGTCTTTCCCGGGCGAGGGAAAGTTGATGGTGAAGAACCCGGAACTGCGCCATCTTGCCTCCGTTTGTCCAAACAGTCCAACCTTTTATTGATAATAGTGATAAGGGGCGCCGTGGTCTGTCTGGCTACTTCCTGCTGTTAAGGGATGTCGTTGAGGTTGGGGTCTATGGTTGGTATTTGGACGTACGGATGAAGAAGCATCTGGTTGAAGGTGACGCGCGTGATCTCTTGAACTTTGGCTCGGAGAAATTTGATTAAAACAGGAGCGAGACATAAGACAAAACAGGATTAGTATGGGAATTAGGAACAGGAGCATCTGCTGTATTACGGGCAGCAGCCATACCAGTGGTCTGGGGGTGAAGGGGATATTGTAGGTTTTTAGTTCTGCTTTAATCCTGTTTAGGGTTTGGATGTTAGTGTCTACTAGGCCTGACTCGTTTACGTAATAGCAGCATTCTTCTCCTAAGAAGAGACATGTTCCTCCTTTTTCGGCAGTAAGTAAATCTAATGCTCGCCTATTTTGTGCTGCTACCTGGGCCACTGAGGTAATTCGACGCTGCAGAGAGGCCAAGCTTTCAGCTGAAGCCTCTATGGCCTCTCGGATTTGAGCTGCTAGAGATTGGGTAGACTGTACCGAGTGGGCAAGTGCCCCAGTTCCAAGCCCTGACGCCACTAAGGAGGCGGCCAGGGAGACTCTGACGACTAGGGGAAGGAAGACAGCCCGTTTTTGGAGATCATTAGGAGGAGGGTTAAATTGTATGACGAGTTCAGCTACTTCTGCTTTGCTATATAAGGTTAAACTAGGTACTAGGGACACTGGGACACAAAGGGATTGACCAATGGATGTGTGATTAAGGACCTTGAAGAGGGTTTTGTTGCACCAGAAATAACCTCCGATGGGAGCCGTCTGGGTCTTAGCGGGTGGCTGGGTATAGTTACACCAGGAGGTGTTTGGGATAGAGTAGCAGAAAGGAAGGATTGGACTTTCTGGGCTTTGGTATAGTGGGACTTGGAGTAAGAACGGTTTTTGGGAGGTGCCCATGGAGTTAGTTGTAGCCTTGAAAGCAGTAGGTAAGGGGACTGCCACTAAAGGGGCTCTTTCAAGGGCCGCACAGAGGAAACAGTGGGAGAGATTTGTTAGGTTGGCTGCTTGTGTTAGGTTTAACCCTTGACAGACTAGTTTTAACCATGAGAAGGGGTCCTTATTGGAGGAGTGTAATTGATCTTGTAAGGCCTGTTCTTGTGCTTGTATGGCTAAGGTTAAATTCTGTAGGGCTTGTATGTTTTGAGGAAGGGATTTTTGCTGGACAAGTGTTCTTTTTATCAGGAGAGTAGCCATGGGAAATGAACTAAGAATTGTGTAGCCTGTGTAGAGTCCACCTTTGACTCCGTCTGCCCATTGGGGGTTCCATGGGTCTTTGATATTTAATTGGTATTGAAGGGGGGTTCGTTGATTCGCAATGGTGAAGAGAGCAGTGGGTTTCGTCTGTCTCAAGGTTGCATAATGGATCTTGCAATAAATGTAAGGGCATCCTAGGTTCTTTTGTTTCCAGTAAGTCTTACAATTGTAATGTGTCTGATCGTGCAGGAAGCAGAGAGCCTTAGCTCTGGCCGCACTGCAACACGATAGGGTGAAATTTATAGTAAGATGGGGTTGGCAGCCTGAAGGGGGGGCAGTCAGTAGTGCCTTGTAGCTGTGAGTGCTGTTTATTTTTGTGTGACCAAGTTTCAACTATAGAGAATCTCCATATGAAAGTTGGGTTAGTAATAGAGATTGAAATGCAAGAAAAAGATAGTAATATAAGTATGAAATAGTACTTCATCTTCAGTGTAATCACAGGGTACACCTTGTCACTGAAGATGTTCTATAAAGGTAAGCGGGAGAACCACTGTGATGGGCTATTATCTGGAGGCAAGTAGGGATCTGGGGTAAGATATTGGAATTCTGTTATGTTTATATAGAGTATGGCGAGAAACCGGGATAAGCGCAAGGGGTCAGGGAACGTGTGGTGGTTGGGAGAGTTTGGTGAATTTGAGACGGGTAGGGGTAAGTCTAGTAGATGTCCACTGATTGTCTTCTGTGGGGGCCTTTTTAAATTGTGATATATGGACCCAGTGCGTGTGTCCTAGAAGTTTGGCTGCTGTGTATGTGGATAGGAGGACAGTATAGGGGCCTTTCCACCTAGGCTGAAGATCTTTGGCTTGGATATCTTTTAAGTATACTTGGTCTCCTGGGCTGAGAGAGATGTGGGCTATAGGTGTCTGTTGGAGAGGGGTGTGCTAGTTCTGCATGTTGTCTCAGTTGTTGTCTCAAGAAGGTTAGGTATGGGAGATAAGTTGCCAGCGGGGAAGAAAGGGTGGGTAACTGCTGGAGGGTGAGGGGCCGGCCGTAAACTAATTCAAACGGACTGAGGCCTGTTGGACTCCGTGGGGCTGCTTGCAGCCGAGTTAGGGCCAGGGGAAGGAGAGTTACCCACGATTGTCGAGTCTCGAGGGAGAGTTTGGTGAGTTGCTGCTTAATGAGCCCGTTGGCCTTCTCTACTTTACCAGAAGACTGAGGTCTATAAGGGATGTGGAGTTTCCAGGTGATGTGTAGGAGGGCTGCCACCTGTTGGACTACCTTGGAGATGAATGCTAGGCCATTGTCAGACTGAAGAGTGAGCGGGAGGCCAAACCTAGGAATAATAACCTAGGAATAACTCCAGTGAGTATGGAGGCAACTATATTGGCAGTTTCTCCTGTAATAGGGTAGGCTTCTATCCATCCCGAAAAAGTATCAACGAGGGTTAAGAGATATTTGAATTTTTTATGCCTTGGCATGTGGGTAAAGTCAATTTGCCAATCTTCGCCTGGTTGGTGCCCTCTGAGTTGATGGCTCGGATGAGGGTTGCGCAATGCGCCTTGAGGGTTTGACTTGAGGCATGTGGAACACTGTCGGTTTATTATGATTAGGTGTTTCATGAGTGTGGGGCAGTGAATGAGGGGGCTTAGGAGGTTATATAAAGCTTTGGGTCCTATGTGTAGGGAATTATGTATGTCTTTTAGAATGGTGTGGAGTTGAGTTTCAGGAATAACTAATTTATTATTGAGGTAAATCCAATTGTCTGCGGCTAGTTTGGCTGTTGAATCTTGTAATAGTTTGGTCTTTTCCTCTTGGGTATAAGTAGGGGTATATTGAGGAGAGAGAAAACAAATAGAGAGAAGCGTGGGAGTGGAGAATCCGGCTGCCGACTTGGCAGTGGTGTCGGCAAAGTTATTGCCAGCCGCCACAGAGTTAGATGGAGTCTGATGACCTTTACAGTGTATGATGGCTGCTCTGGAAGGCGCTGATAAAGTGTCTAGCAGTTTGAGTATCTGTTTTTTGTTGACTATAGGGTTCCACTGGTGGTTAGGAACCCTCTCTCCTTCCAGATGACAGAGTGGGTGTGTGCAGTCAAGAAGGCCTACTTGGAGTCTGTGTATATGTTTACCGTTTTTCCTCTGGATAGGAGGAGAGCCCTAGTTAGTGCGGTAAGTTCTGCCTGCTGTGATGTTGTTCCTTGTGGTAAAGGCTTAGCTTCTAGGACCGCAGAAGATGTAACTACCGCGTATCCTGCCTGTCTGTTTCCTAGAGAATTTATAAAAGAACTGCCATCTACAAATAGAGTTAACTGTGAGCCTTCCCATGGCTGGTCATGTAAATGTAAGTGACTAGGTGGTTGGGCCTCTTAAAGTTCTGGACAGGAGTGTTCAGTACTAGGTTGCTTGAGAGGGTCAGGAAGTAGGGTGGCTGGATTCAGAGAGGAACAGACTCCTAAGGCAATGGTGGAGTCCTCTATGAATAGGAGGTGAAAGAGTTGGAGTCTGGACGGGGTTAGATGGCTAATACTTCTGTGGGCAATAAGATCTTGAAGGCGGTGAGTAGAGAAGACTGTTAGGTTACCACCCCTAATGAGTTTCTTTGCTTCTTGGGTTAGACAGACTGCTGCTGCTAAGGCCCGAAGACAGGGCTGCCACCCTTGTACGGTGGGGTCTAATTGTTTAGATAGATATGCCACGGGGTGGTTGGTGGCGCCTATAGATTGGGCTAAAAGACCCACTGCAACTTTTTGTCTTTCATCTGTGAAAAGCTGGAAGGGGTGTTGGAAGTCTGGGAGTGAGAGAGTAGGATGTGAGAGAAGGCAGTTTTTCAGGTGAGTGAAATGTTTATAGATTAACTTTGGGTTAGACAAAGGTCCTTGGGGAGTCTCCTTGACAGCTGCATATAGAGGCTTAGCCAAGATTCCGAAATTAGGAATCCAGTGTCTGAAAAATCCTACTAGGCCTAGGAAGGATTGAATTTCCTTAGCGTCTTGAGGAGGAGAAAGATTTTGTATTAGAGTTAAGCGGTCTGTAGTAAGTGAGCGCGTCGTAGGAGTGATCTCAATACCTAAATATATGACACATTGTTGTGCGAGTTGAGCTTTCTGTTTGGATATTCGGTAACCTTTGGATCCTAGATGATTAAGGAGGATCGCAGTGTCTAAAAGAGAGTCCTGTCCCGTGGGACTACAGAGTAAAAGGTCATCTACATATTGGAGAATTTTACTATTGGTAAGAGGACAGGAGGCTAAATCTTTTGCTAGGGCCTGCCCAAAGAAAGGGGGGCTGTCTCGGAACCCTTGGGGAAGCACTGTCCATGTCATTTGGGTGGAGGTATGGGTGTCTGGGTCTTCCCATGTAAAAGCAAAAAGAAACTGACAATCTGGGTGCAGGGGAATAGTGAAAAGTGCATCTTTTAGATCCAGTACAGTAAAGTGTGTTGTATTAGGTGGAATGAGAGAAAGAAGGGTAAGGGGTTGGGAACTACCGGACGGGTGGGACAAACAGCTTCGTTGATAAGACAAAGATCCTGCACTAACCGAAAAGTTCCATCTGCCTTCTTTACAGGTAGGATTGGGGTGTTACAGGGAGAATGAATGGGGATGAGGATGTGTTGGCTGAGTAACCTAGTAATGATTGGTTTTAGTCCTCGTAAGTGCTGTGGAGAGAGAGAGAACTGTGGGCGGGTTGGAAACTGAGATGGTTTCTTAAGTTTTATAAGTATTGGCGGATGATGGTCCGCCACGACAGGAGTGGAGGTGTCCCACACTTGGGGGTCGATAGGAATGGGGAAATCGGGGAAAGGGTTAGTAGGATTGTTGGAGTCATTTGAGTTAGTCAATACTAGAAGCAGATGGCGGGTGGGGTGGGGGGCGCTAGTAGGGATGGAGATACAGGCTTTCAGTTGACTTAAAACATCTCGGCCCAGTAGGGCAGTGGGGCATGAGGGGATAATGAGGAACGAGTGCGCAAAATAGTTGTTGGCCAGGCAGCAATTAAGGGGTGGGGTTTTTCGAGGGCTGGACAGGGAGCCATTGACTCCTACAACAGAAATATTGGAGGGAAGGCTAGGCCCTTCGAAAGACGGCAAAACAGAGTAGGTAGCCCCGCTGTCAATTAAAAAATTAATTGTCTTACCTGCTACCAGGAGAGTTACCTGCGGCTCGGCGAGGGTGATGGGGGTCCCCGAGTCCCGGCACCTTCAGTCGCCATCCAGATGTAAGAGCTGGAAGGAGCTCCCAGGGTCCTGAGAAGGGACATCACGTTGAGGTGCCATGCCCATTCTCAGGGTGGGGCAGTCAGACTTCCAGTGCCCTTCTTCATGGCATGCTGGACAAGGAGTTGTTGGCAGACGAGGGTTAGGACACTTTTTAGCCCAGTGTCCAGCTATTCCGCACTTGTAGCATGGCCGCACTGGCTCAGGCGGTTGGGGACTCTGGGGACATCTATTAGCCCAATGCCCTGGGTTACTGCATTTATAGCAAGCCCCTTTTATTGTCTTTGAGCCTCCGGGGGTTTTGCACTCCAGTTTTGGGTTACGGCTAAGCTGCAAAGCAGCAACTAAGGCTTGAGTCTGGAGCTGTACCTTCTGCTTTAGGTGGGCCTGTCGTTGGGCCTCAGCCGTTTCCTCCCTTGAATTATAGACCTTGAAAGCCAACTTGACTAGGTCTTGAATAGGAGTTTGAGGTCCATCCTCTGCCTTTTGGAGTTTTTTCCGAATATCCGAGGCAGATTGTGAAATAAAATATGATGCTAGAATAGTGGCCCTGGCTGGGGAAGCTGGGTCTAACCGAGTGTATTGAATTAAAGCCTCGGTTAGCCTGTTTAAAAATGTGGCAGGGTTCTCATCTGGACCTTGAATAATTTCTTTTAGTTTATTAAAATTTACTACCTTATTTGAGGCCGCCTGCATACCAGCCAGAAGACATTGAGTCATAATATCTCGTCTTCAGCGGCCTGGCTGGCCTACTTGATAGTTCCAGTCTGGGTCTATAGAGGGGACTGCTTGTTCCCCTAGTGGGAAGGCAGGGTCTGTTAAGTGTAATTGATTGGCATGCTGCCTGGCGGCCACTAGGATGCGCTCCTGCTCCTCAGGGTTTAGAGTAGAGGTAAGAATAACCTGGAGATCATGCCAGGTTAAATCGTAGGCCTGGCAAAGGTATCTAAATTCTTTGGTATAAATTGTAGGGTTGGCAGAAAAATCTCCTAAGCGTTTTTCAATCTTTGAAAGATCTGCTAGTGAGAAGGGAACATGAACTCTACACCCTCAGCTCCGGCCACCTCACGCAAGGGTGCTAAGACCGCAGGGGGGTTGGATAGGGTGGGAGTAGGAGCGGGGGCAGTTAGGCAATCTTTAGAGCAGGTATGGGCAGAGATAGGCAAGCTAAGATGACCAGGCGGAAGTGCTGAGGGGTCGGAGGGAAGTGTAGCCTCAACAATGGTGGGAGAGGCTGAGGAGGGAGGCGGGACAACCACGAGAGTGGGAGGGGGAGGTGGAGCTGAAAGAGGAGGTGGGGCCGAAGCGGGAAGGGGAGGTGGAGTATACGGCGGGAGTGGAAGGGAGAGAGGGGAAGTAAGGTCTTCGGGCAACTCACACGGGAAAGATGACTCCTCTTTTACGGACTTTGTTAGGCCTGCGTCCTTAGCCAACATGACTTGAGCCAAGGAACACTGGCTACACAGGTCCGGACAAGAACGCAAGGCCCAAAATCCTTGTATATAATTAATTTTGGACCACTTGCCTAAGCGTTGACAAAAACTACTGAGATCGGTTAAAATGTTACGGTCTAGAGTGCCCTCAGGCGGCCATTGAGACTGATTGTCTAAATTATATTGTGGCCACGCCACAGTGGAGAGGAACACCAGTCGCTTTCGTCTGAGATCTTGTTCTAATTGCAAAGTTTTGAGGTTTTTTAGAAGACACCCTAAAGGGGAGTCTCTAGGTATTTTGGATTGGGGGTTTCCCATTGCCTTCCTCTCGCCAATAGGCGGAAACGGAAACCGAACTCTACCTGGCTACAAAGCGTCCTTTGGAGCCACCAGAGACCGGTGAGAGGCTCCTGGAGCCGGAATGGAGATTACCTCCAGGCGGATGTCTCCGTCCTGGACGGGTCTCCCATGGAACGGAATGGAGTTCCTTTGGGCAGAGGTCTCTGCCTTTGGGAACTTCCCTGGGTCACCTGGTGACCGGGAAAAAAGCCTTGGGCCTGCGCAGGACTTCTGGCCAAGGAATATGAGAGGGAGGCAAAAGGTACTCACCCCTAGGAGACTTGGAGGTGGGGAAAGCGATGTCCAGGTCCTGGTCCCTCTGGGGTGTGGAAGGAGGAGGCTCCTCGGACCTTGGGGGGCCCCTGAGGAGGGGTCTCCTCCTGGGTTTTGGCACCAGCTGATTTGCTTTAATGCAACCCCCAGAGCAAATGCCAGAGAAAAGGCAAGTAGGCAAGGCAAAAAAACTTTATTTACAAGCCAATGTGAGGGAGGGGCGAGGCTCACCGGTCTCCGGCGGTGGAGGCCGAGGAAGTCGCTGGGTGTTCTCCGAGGAGGTTCCTGGGTCCGGCGCACAAGGAGGGGCCGAGGAAGTTCGCGCGCTCGCCCACCGGGAGCGGCTTTTATGTCCTGGGGCCGGAAGTGGGAGGGCAGTGGGCGGGACATAGGCAGGGCGGTAGGCGTGGCTAGGCGGGTTCCGGTTCTTCTCCGTAGGAGGTCGGGTTGCGCCTGCCCAGTCCACCGGTGTCTTTCCCTGGCGCGGGAAAGTTGATGGTGAAGAACCCGGAACTGTGCCATCTTGCTTCCATTTGTCCAAACAGTGACCTCTTCCTTCCAGCCACGGAGACCGCCCAGCAGCTGAAGCGGAGCGCCGGGGTGCCCTTCCACGCCAAGGGCCGGGGGCTGCTGCGTAAGATGGACACCACCAGTAAGGCCCCCACCCCAGTGCCGCGAGCCTTGCTTTTAGGGCAGAGCTAAGGGCTTGACCTAGAGACTGGGCTCCCTGTTGGGGAGGTGGTGCATGTGAATGACCCGCAGGCAGCAGGGTTGGGAGCGCCTGGGAAAGCAAAGGCGCCCAGGCAGTTGCACCAGTTTCTCCCCTTGGGGAGCGCCCTGAGAGGATGCGTGGGTGCTGAGACAGGAAGGCCGGGATCGGATGGGAGGACAGCATTGGCCCCTGCTTCTCTGCTGTCAGCAGCGCGGCTTTCGGCCTTCCCGGCTCGGGCTCTCGGCCCCAAGTGCTGCTCTTGGGTTCCCAGGCGGCTTTGCGGGGAGGGCGTGGCCGTGCCCCTGCACCCTCCATCTGCCCTTCCTGATTGGTGCTCTCAGGGCTGGGCGTGAGCTTCAGCAGAAGGGACCCTGGTCACAGGACTACGGCGTGCCTCCCGGGAACCATGGCAGGGAATACTCACCCCAGCGGGTGCTGGATAGTGACCTGGGGGCCAGAGGGCAGGACAGGTGTCGTCCTGTGCTGAGACAGCTGGGTAAACTTGCAGATGGGTGAGGCTGAAAGGGCAGCCTTGCAGGCACCCTCCATGCAGCCCCCGGACCAGCCTGGCTTAGTTTATTTGGGCTCCCATCATTCCACAGCGTTCACATGGGACCTAGTAGAAGGCAGGCCTCTTGGGTCTGCTGACTGTTGTCCCTGCATCGGGGGGCCATCCCCAGGTCACGTTCCTGCCCACCGCAGCCAAGGTTCCACCTTCCTCTCCTCTGCCCTGCCTGGAGCAGACCCTTGTCTTCCACCCCAACCAGGCATCCCAGGGCTGGGGCTGCACCTGCTGTCCCAGGGAGGGTGGGCCAGCTGTTGTGCAGTGTGTCCAGCCTGTCCCAGTGTGCTACCGCACGGTCCGCCGGGCACCCTCTCTCTGGGCCTGGCACCATGAGAGCCATGCGTGCCCTGGAGGGTGTGTGTGGGCACTGGTGGGTAATGGCGTAGGCCTCAGGAGCATCCTTGGGACAGGACAAGGCTCGGGAGGGCAGTCCTCGAGCCCAGGCGCCTGGCTTCGCGCCCCTGCCTGTGGAGGCACAGGAAGGAGCCAGAGCTCAGCCCCCCGCGCTGGTGAGAGACTCCACTGGGTGAGATCCTGTGGCCGGGCTGGGGTGCCGCTGTCTTTGTTTGGTGTCTTGGCCAAGTGTGAGGCTGTGGCTCCCGGCACTCCCATGCTCCCTGAGGTCTGGGATTCTGGGGGTCCTCCCTGCTGCCCGCCCGGGGTTTGGCCCTTGCCCACTGCAGCGCTAGCCTAGAAGGGGTGGGGGACGTTTGCCGGTCACTGCTGCTGGCCCTGACAGTTGCTGTCATCCTCCAGCCCCACTCAAAGGCATCCCGAAGCAGGCGCCCTTCAGAAGCCCCACGGCGCCCAGCGTCTTCAGCCCCACGGGGAACCGGACCCCCATCCCGCCTTCCAGGACGCTGCTGAGGAAAGAACGGGGTGTGAAGGTGGGCCTGTCCCCCAGCTCCTGTGGCGCCCCGAGGCCTGCTGTGCCCTGGTGCTGTCACTAAGGCAGGACTGTGCTTGTCTTGGCAGCTGCTGGACATCTCGGAGCTGGATATGGTCGGCGCTGGCCGAGAGGCGAAGAGGAGAAGGAAGACTCTGGGTGGGGACTGGGGCCTGCGTGGAGGTGGCAGTGGGGGTCCCTGCGGGCCCTGCCCAGGTGGGGTGGGGCGTGTGTCCACGCTCAGCGGGCAGGGCTGTGCCCCTGCGAGGCTCCTTTTCCGTGGGTGGGCACCTGCTTTTCTCCTCGCTCCTTGGCAGCCTCTCCTGGGAAGCTGTTTGCTTTCCTGCTGCTGCCCCGAGCTGAGCCTGCAGACGCACCTGGGCGCTGGTGAGGACGCCTGTTTTGTCCACAGATGCGGAGGTGGTGGAGAAGCCAGCCAAGGAGGAAACCGTGGTGGAGAACGCCACCCCGGACTACGCGGCTGGCCTGGTGTCCACACAGGTAGGGCTCAGGGCCGCACCCCACGTCTGGCACCGCTGCAGGTGCTCCCTTGTTCCGATTGTGGCCACTCTAGTGTGTTCTATTAGATAATATATATGTGTGTGTACATATGTGTGTGGTTTGTATTTATGCATATATATATATACACATATATATATATATATGAGTGGCAGTGTGGGCTGTGCCCTGACATGGGCATCCAACTCAGGCTCAGAGCGGGAACCTGCCCCACACTTGCTGGATGGGCTGCTGGGGGAGTCCTCCTCACCCCTGTGCCTCAGTGTCCCCTGTGAGGCAGGACTGGTGGTACCTGCCTTGCAGGTGGCCATGAATGGGCACAGGACAGGCCTGTGGGGGTGCTGGGTGGTCAGAGGCCTCGGTGTCCTGGAGTTCAGGCCCTGCCTGCAGGTAGGAGGCAACCATGGGGCGCAGCAGGTGCACAGAGAGGCTACAGTGGGTCGTCTGAGGCCAGGGCCTGGAGGAGGCCACACTGCAGGGTCACTTTGGGATAATAAGCTCCTTTCTTCCTGTCGCTGCGTGTTTCTGGGTTTCTTGACATGAGCATCTTTCCTATCAATGCTTCGTGGTAAGAAAAAACATCACTTCTTCTGTCCTCAGAGATGGGCAGTTTGGGCTCCCCAACCCCTCCCCTCTCCTACACAGGAGCCGCTCAGTCCCCAACTTTGCTGGGGCACCAGGAGCCAGGGGTCCCTTTGCCCGGCCCAGGGAGCTCTGGAGAGCGGCCCCCGCCTTCCTGCTGTAGCTCGGGGGCTACAGCCTGTGGCGGTGGAGCTCCAGGTCGGGCCGTGAGTTAGCACATGCTGGAAGCATGGCCTCTTCTGGGAGAAACCTTAAACTCTGTGTTCCAGAAACTTGGGTCCCTGAACAGTGAGCCTGCGCTGCCCTCCACGAGCTACCTTCCCTCCACGCCCAGCGTGGTTCCCGCCTCCTCCTACATCCCCAGCTCCGAGACGCCCCCAGGTGAGTCTGCTGGCCCCAGTCTGGAACCAGCTGAGCTGCCCACCAGGACGCGGCCTTGCCCATGGGCGCTGCCAGGGCTGCGGTTCCCACTGTTGCATCTCTGTCGTCCCCTCCCCGAGGCAGATGCCCTGCTTGTCAGCTTGAGCTCCACGACACAAACCAGCTGCTTTGCCCTGCCCTGCCCGTCCTGGGCACAGACAGCTGCCCCAGGACACCGCAGGAAGGGGATGGGGCTGGCAAGGGTCTTCTGCCAGGTGACCCAGCTGTTGTTGCTGGGTAGGCGGGAGGGGAGCCGAGGGCCATCCCCCCCGGATGGAGGGCACTGCCAGGCTCACAGCACCTCAGGCCAGGTCCTGGGCCCTAGGGGCTTGAGGTCGGCCTTCCTCTCGTCCCACCAGTGCCTGTGGTATGGGGACCCGCTGCAGGCCAGCAGCTGGCCAGAGTCCAGACATGTTATCTGCGGGTCTGGAAAGGCCTGAGACCACTGGCCTTGCTCCTCTGACTGGGGCTCCTGGGCCTGTGCCCTGGCTGGGGGCCACAGGGAGTTCTCGTCAGAGGGTAGCAGGACAGAGAAGGGGAGCTGAGCCTGTCACCTCCCGGAGCACTAGGGTTTGGGAACAGGGTAGGGGTCCAGACCCCTCACCAGGCCCCGGTCTACCTGCAGCCCCGTCCTCCCGAGAAGCCAGCCGCCCACCAGAGGAGCCCAGCACCCCGAGCCCCACGCTGCCAGCGCAGTTCAAGCAACGGGCACCCATGTACAACAGCGGCCTGAGCCCTGCCACACCCACGCCTGCAGCGCCCACCTCGCCTCTCACACCCGCCACACCTCCGGCTGTCGCCCCTACCACTCAGACACCCCCGGTTGCCATGGTGGCCCCGCAGACCCAGGCCCCTGCCCAGCAGCAGCCTAAGAAGAACCTGTCCCTCACGGTAGGTGTACCCTGGCGGGGCCCACAGGCCACCAGGTAGGTGGTATGGCCCTGGTCACCTGCTGTGGCATGGGGGTACCACAGTGCCTGCAGGGGGATGCAGGAGGTAGTCCTGGTGGGGCCTTGGCACCCACACCCCTCTCTCCCTTGTAGAGAGAGCAGATGTTCGCTGCCCAGGAGATGTTCAAGACGGCCAACAAAGTGACACGGCCCGAGAAGGCCCTCATCCTGGGCTTCATGGCCGGCTCCCGAGGTGTGTTCATTAGGCAGGGCCTGGGGGTGCACCGGGCTGGGTGGGGGGCGGGCTCTTTGGCCCCAGACACCCACCCAGCAGCTCCTGCTCTCTGCAGAGAACCCATGCCAGGAGCAGGGGGACGTGATCCAGATCAAGCTGAGCGAGCACACGGAGGACCTGCCCAAGGCGGATGGCCAGGGCAGCACAACCATGCTGGTGGACACAGTGTTCGAGATGAACTATGCCACGGGTCAGTGGACGCGCTTCAAGAAGTACAAGCCCATGACCAACGTGTCCTAGGGCCACCTGCCTCACAGCTGGCCCTCACTTGGGGGCTCCAAGGGACGATGGCTTTGCCGGCTTAAAGTAACCAGACAGCGGACACCTGGCCCACAGGTCCCCCAGCCACCGCCCTGCTGCTGACCCAGCCTGTTTTAAGTTCTGGATGCATTTCTCTGGGGTGTTTTGGGCTTATTTTTAAAATTTTAATATGGGTTCCTTTTTGTGTGATTTAAGACACTTTTTGGACTCAACGTTACATTTTTGAATGTAGTAAATTAACCAAAAAAGTTACAACTTCCTAATTTTAGTGACAGCTCTGCCTGTTAGACTCTTACTTTTTAAAATCTTTTCTATTTTCCTCGCTGGGGCAGTGCCCTTGGCACGGTGGTACTGGGAGTGGGGCAGGGACACCTGACCACACCAGTGTGTGGGAGACGGCAGGCCTTGTCCCCGGCCAGTGCCTGCCTGGGAGTTTTGTATTCATCTTTTGTACAGTTGTGGACATTTAAGACAGTATTTGGGTACCTATTTTCATTGTAAAACTATCTGAACCATTAAAGTTTAGCTTTTCTAAAGAAAGCCACCATAGCTGTGTTTGGGGCCAGCTTGTCCTCCCTGCTCCAAGGACCCAGTCCCTCCCTAGGCGGCCGTCAGGATGGGGTGGTCCGGGGCTGGGGGCTTCCTAGGACACCCTGGCCCACAGGGTGAGGAACAGGTAGGGTCAGCCCTCGGGGCGCTCCCTTGACTTGGCTGCGGGCCTGGGGACCACCTGGCTCAGTCGACTGCAGGGCTGCGGGACAGCAGTGGTTCCTTCTCTCCAGACCATTTCGCCTTTAATGGGAATTTGGGAAGCAAATTATTTCTGAAAGAAGAAAGCATTTTTCCAAAGTCAGTTACACCTATTTCCAGTATTTGTTATACTTCCCAAGATGGCACTGCCTCTCCCCAGCGGGTCAGGTCAAAGGCAAAAATGACATGGTCAGGACAGGGAGCCCCACCCATCGGAGGCATCAGCGCCACGCCCAATGCTCTGCAAGTCAAAGTAACTGGAAATAAAAAATCAAACACTCCCATGTAAAATAAGTTAAGAAAAAAAGCCTTTAAAATGTTTTTAATACAAAAATACTCATACACAATTTTCCAAACACAGCTTTCCATTTTAAATGCTATTTTCCCCCAACTGGCAAGTCTCAAATCTCTATTTCAGTACATCCCCCCCAAAAGTGAATTTCAAGTTTTTAAGTCTAACTATCAAACCTGGTGACAGCACCCAGTATTCCTAAAAGGAATCTGACCGTATATTGTATGAAGTTTAGACACCAATAGGCACATTGAAGTTTGTATTTAACTTCTGACAGGGCATTTCACACCTCAACAGGGTCTGGTGAGGCCATGACACCCCATGGACACAGCATTTTACTCTACTGACTAACAGTCATCAACTACACTCATAGGATCAAGATATTTGGCAACTGACAGTCATTTGCATTAACTTGAATTATAAAACATTTAATTCTTGAAAATAAGGTAGTTCTGGAAGATGGGCACTGCGCACACCGGGGTTTAGACGTCAAGACAAACACCACGAAGGGGACCCAGACAGCCGCGGACGGGTGTCCCCGAAAGAAAGGCTGGCCTGAGGACGGACAGCTGGGTTCTCACTTCAGGTGCCTGAAGAGTTTCCCCCACAGGTGACCACGTTTTAAGCTGCCCAATCGAACACATGCCCTGTGAGCACACGCAGGTGGGTATGGGTTTAGGTGCAGATCTTGGTTTCGGATGCCAAGGAATCCTGAGGGATTGGGGCAGTTTTTGTGTTTTGCTTCACATTAATGACAAAGAATTGAAGCCGATGATCCGGAAGCCACGGCATCCTCATAACAAAGCTGGGCAGGGCCGAGAGCCAACCACACCCACAGTCACAGCTGGGGGCCTGGTCGGCGGCAGTGGAGAGAAGCCCTGCAAGCTCAGGGCTGCTACCCCAAAGCCTGGCTCCACCAAGTTATCAACGGGTATTCTAGAGACATTCAAAGTTAGTGTTATTTGCTCATTAGTTTAACAGGTTTTGGAAAGGGGGAGGAACCATATTTAAAATTTTTGCAGTATTTCCTTCAGAAAGATCATAAAATAATTTGGAAGTATTATCAAAGCGATTAAAAGTCACAATATTTCACTACTGTCAAACACAAAAATAAGTTAATATCTGCTCCCCAAAAGTGCACTGCAAAGCCGATTCTGATGTTTTGACGTAAGCATTATTAGTCCCTTAGCTGCCGGAAAGGATTTTTCGGGCAAATGACAGCAGGGTCCTGGAGCCTTAGACTCTATAAAGACCAGGGCCATACGTGTATGTGGGGACACTGCCCGGCCTGTCCCTATAACAACCTTCCAAGTTAGGGCATAAGGAGCATAAATCTATGAGCCGATCCAGTATTTTCTTAGGACAATTTGAGAGAAGTTAGAGTCTGAACTGGAAAGCACTCCCACCCCATCTTAACCAGCGAGTGCATCTCAGAGGCCACGGCCACACGAGCAAGTCAGTGGCCTCTCAGCTCGTTTCCCCTGGCTCCTCTGTGTAGTTAACTTTGCTGCGGACTGTGATGGGAGAAGGGACAGCCACCAGTCAGTGCAACTTCCAGTCAGTGCTCAGGGAGGCGTGGGACCCTGTAGGCCACACACCCCAAACCCCACGCTTACAGGTCACAAAACCACAAGAGTAGCCAGTCTCAGGTCCAAAGACACTGCGGTTTACCAAGGCATAAAAGATGCCACAGAAAATGAACGGGAGCCTCAGCAGCAGTTTTCAAGGGGAGTTTTGTAAACTTCTCTGTAATATGGATGTGTCCTCCGTAGGTTATTTTAAGAAAAGGCCATAAAAAAGCACCTGCTGCTGAATGTTCTCTCCCTCCTCCCTCCCAGACAAGCAGCCCCTCAGGGCACGTGGACAGAGGCACACACCGTGCCCCCTTCTCAGGGTGCTCCAAACTTCCCAGGGTCGAGGGTCCCTCAAGAAAGAACCAATTCTTACAACATAAGTAGTACTCAGATAGGTCTCACTTTGTAGAACTGGACCTTTTAAAAACTAAAGTGAAACCTCACAGGAAAGTGGGTGTCAGACCTGGCCTATACCAGTGCCCATGACACACGGGCGAGGCACGCACACCTGCCAGGCAGGCCTCCACCCCCACGACCACACCTCTCAGTGGGTGCCCTGGCGGAGGGCGACTGTGATCAGCAGTCTGCGTCTTCCATCAGCAGATCCAGAGTGCTGAGATGGAAGCCGCTCTGGGTGGCAGGAGGGCTAGACTCTGGGTCTCTCTTTAGACCCATGTGCTGTGGTCCCTGGGGCCTGCAGCGCCCTGCGGGGCTCCCTAAGTTGTCACTTCCTGTGCTCTAAGCGGACTGTGGTCTCAGGCCCTGCAGAAGTCACTCCTTTTGCCATGGAACTCAGGGTCGCATCAGTAAAGACACATTTCAGTCGGTGGTGATTTGTGAAATAGGTTTAGCAAAAATATATTGAGAATAAAAATCAGAAACTGGTAAAGAAAAGCCAAATGAAAAAAATATACAAAGTTCTCCCCCAAATGTTGATTAAGAACCTAGCGAGTTCAGAAGATAGGCCCAGGTGAGACGTGGCCCAACCCGGCCAGGCCTCGAAAGTGCTCCGCGGGAACTACACGTTGAAGTGGACGTGTTATTGGCATTTCATTCAAATCCATGAGGAGAAAAAACTACGGGAGGAAATCTTACAACACCATTGCTGCCACCACCTGCGTGGCCAGCTTCTCACTAGGATGGAAAAGAAGCATTTCTGAGGAACAATTCACATTAGTACAAAAAAATCATACAGCCATTTCCAAAGAGCAGAGTAATGATCACAATGGCGGTTTCGAGGAATCCAGGGTCAGTACTCACACGGGCCTTACCTGGCCTCTCCTGAGTGGCGACGGCGCTGAAAGCAGAAGCAGAGCAACGCGAAGCCGAGTTTCTAGCGACCCTCGGGAAAAGCCTACGCTACACATTTCAGAGGAGATTAAAACATTCCATATGCCAATTAACTTTAACCTAAAAAAATAAGAGTGGGAGGGAACCTTGACATTCTGAGAAATTCAAGTGTGGCGGTAACGCTGAGGAGTGAGGCTGTTTGTCCAGGAACGCTGAGCTGGGCTCAGACGGTCATCAGTGCAGACGCAGCAGACGCTGCTGAGGATGGCTCAGTGGTGGGGAGGCGCTCCCTCCCAAGGAGGCCTGTACGTCTGTGTCCTGGCGGCTCGAGCTGGGTCCTCTGGGCCAGTTCATGCTCGCCCTCTCCCGCAGGCAGGGCCGGCCGCCCTACACCGCCCGTGGATCCGGCCAAGCTGCCGCCTGGCGCTATTTGCCCTCCGTGACTCTCCGCCAGCCCCTCCGCCGCCGCCTCTTCCCCTTTGGCTTCCCTGGCTCTGGCGGGGGCTTCTCAGTCTTGGCGCTTCTGACCGATGCCGCCCCTAAGTCATGCTCACAGCAGTAGGACCGCCCGTCCGGGGTGCAGCTGAAGGCTGTCCCGTCCTGGTGCTCCTTACAGAATGAATTGGGGCAGAAGTGGCAAAATGAAGTTGAAGGTTTGCCACACACGTCACAATGATGCCAAGGACATTCCCACTTCCCTGCAACAGAACACAAGAGATGAGCACACAGAAGTGATGGAATCACAACTTTACATTCTCATAGTTGAAGATGACTTACGACTGTCAGGTCAAGTGAACACAAATTAAAACAGTGCTGGCTCCAGCTAACAGGATGGGCAGACAAACTGTCTCCACTGCAGTCCGGGCGGGCTCCCTGGCAGGGCCTGTTGACTTCACAGTACCTGCCAGGCCCCTAAGGACCACCTGTTAACGTCTCTTTATGTTTCAGCAACTGAGAGAGGAGCTGTGCTGGGTGCGGGAGTGTCCCCCGGCCCCGCGTGGACAGGCAGGGGCTGCTTTGCTCATTTTCATGCGACCTGCCCTCTCCCAAGGGACTGATTTTCAACTTGGGTATTCATCTTTCTGGCATGACTCTGTAAAGGCTCTGTCAGGTTACGGACCACCCTCTCACACCCATGGCCAACACTTTTCTCTATCGTGTGTCATCTTTACCATACAACAATGTTTTTTACACAAATATCTGAATTCTTTTTTTTGAGATGGAGTCTAGCTCTGTCGCCCAGGCTGGAGAGCAGTGGCACGATCTTGGCTCACTGCAGCCTCTGTCTCTCCCGTTCAAGCGATTCTGCCTCAGCCTTCCAAGTAGCCAGGATTACAGGCGCCCGCCAGCACGACCAGCTAATTTTTGTATGTTTAGAAAGATTGGGTTTCACCATGTTGGCCAGGCTGCTCTCAAACTCCTGGCCTCAAGTGATCCACCCACCTTGGCCTCCCCAAAGTGCTGGGTTTAGAGGCATGAGCCACCATGCCTGGCCTGGATTTTCTTTTTGTAGTTTTTTTGGTTTGGGATGGAGTCTTGCTCTGTCACCCAGGCTGGAGTGCAATGGCACTATCTCGGCTCTCTGCAATCTCGGCTCACTGCCACCTCCACCTCCCGGGTTCAAGCATTTCTCCTGCCTCAGCCTCCCGAATAGCTGGGATTACAGGTGCGTGCCATCACACCAGTCTAATTTTTGTATTTTTAGTAGAGACAGGGTTTCACCATGTTGGTCAGGCTGGTCTCGAACTCCTGACCTCAGGTGATCTGCTCACCTTGGCCTCCCAAAGTGCTGGGATTACAGGCGTGAGCCACCGCACCCGGCCTCTTTTTGGTTTCTTGTTTTGGGCAAGGGCCTTTTAATTTTTCTTCTGTGATTCCATAGTCATGAGCCCCATGGCGACACACTGCAAGATTGTAACGGAGGCGGCTGCACCCTTAGGTGTGAGCCATGATGTTTGTGCAGCACCAGAGTCATCTCACGACCCATTTCTCAGACTGTCTCATCACCAAGTGGAACAAGACGCTACTGTTTTCCCACTGGCGCCTGTCATCTCTGAAATGCGTGGTGCTGGAAGGTGGAGCCCACTCTACTTTCCTTCAAACGGAGCCAGATGTGCAGCTCGTCAACCAGCGGTGCCTCCTGGTGCACAGGTGTCTCTGGGGACAGCCTGCCCTGCGCATCCAGGACAGGGGCTCTGGGCCCCTCCATTCCCAGTGTAGTGCAGCCAGGCCAGACCCCTCTGAGCTGTCAGGGAGACGCAGGTGCTGGGGCTGCTGTAGAGGCCTTTCTCCTAGGAGGGGCTTTAGTTCCCAGGGCCGCCTCCTTCCTGGCCGCCCCGCTCCCACAGCACGGATGAGAGCCCCAATGCTGCAGCTGGGCCTCGGGCTGCCTGAATCCCTCCTGGAGGTTCCAGGGGCTACCCCGTCACCACATATCTTCTCTGCTCGATGCAGAGATCTAGAATGTGCGGCTGGTGGAACAAAGGCTCTGCCACCCTGGATCAGGGCCTTTGCTGCATGAGTGCCTGATGCGCCTGCACCCAGATGAGGCCTGGTCAGCAGGAAAAGTGGCAGCAGGAGCCACCATCAGGAGCCTGCCACACAGACACAGCCCCAAGCCACCATGAGGCTGCACACCCACCGAAGGGCCGCTTGCCAAGGCCCAGGCAGGACAGGTGGTAGGCCTTGGTGCAGAACTTGCGGTCACACAGCACCAGCTGCCCACCATCGCCACAGCGGAAGCACTCGTCCTCCGACTGCCTCTTCCCTTCCCCTTTTGCTCTGCGCCGCCTGGTTTTCTTCTTGGTCTTTTTGCCCTTTTCCTCTGAAGAAAGGGTCGTTGAGGTCTAGAGTCAAGAATTAAGCACAGATCACAGGAAAGAATTACACAGGCTGAAGCAAACAGAAAGAGAGGGCAGAAGAGCAAGTTACAATCCGGAAACTTCAGAGATCTCTGCAGGTGCCCAACACGAAGAGGGGGGGAGAGGAGTGTCCTCCCCGTGCTCCCCAGACATCCTTAGACTCACTCAACTCAGCGTGAAAAAGCTGAACAAAGACTACGACTAGAGTGAGCTTTGTTGGAAGCCTGCAATGATGCATCTCAGCAGACACGCAGCTCCAGGATCTGCTGATGGGACCCACGAGCAAAGGAGGCCACCACAGGCATAACAGTTCCTGCCCACCACCCGGGGTCTCCCCACTGGGAAATTCCACGGGAACGTGGACACAGGCGGGTGGCAGTGACCTGAGGGCAGTGACCATCCTCAGCAACAAGGCTGAGGACAGGGCCTCACAAATGCCCTGAGCTCAGGGCCGAGCTGGTGCCACTGTCAGGCTTTCAGGCCCAGGTTCTACACAGCACAGGGAAGGGGTGCAAGAGTGCCCCCCCCCCCCAAATCTCTGTCCTTCCTGGAACCTTGGAAGGTGACTGTATTTGGAAATAGGGTCATTGTCAATGAGATCTGTTAAGATGGGGTCACACAGTAGTAGGGCAGGCCCTAAGTCAACAGGACCAGTGCTCTTATAAGAAGGTCAAGTCAACAGTCATGTTCGCAGGGAGAACAGTTGGGCAGTGCTGCCACAAGCCAAGGAGCGGCAAGGGCTGTGGCCGCCACCAGGAACGGGAGACAGGCCTGGGAAGGAGCCTCCTGAGGAGGCTTCGGAGGGCGCACAGCCCTGCCCACACCCTGACTTCAGACTTCTGGCCCCCAGAACTGAGAAACACTCTCAGTGAGGAACTCTTAACAACTGGCCTTTGTTGAGAGGCACTGTTGTGCCCTGCTTGGGGAGCCATCCTCCCCAGCCCACAGCAGGGACCTCGCTCCCACCTGTCCAGCAACAAGCCAGCCTGGAGGAGGCCACTGTTCACGGTGAGGCACATGTCTCCAGGGGTGCAAGATGCCAACACAGAGCCTGGGCGGAAGGAGGGCATCACAGCCTTACCTTTGGTCTATCCCCGAGGAATCCACTGCAATTGGAGGCTCCACACCGACAGACCGTTTTTTCATTGCCCAAACAATCGAGGTTGTAGTTAAAAGTCAGCTCCGTCCCTGGGAGAAGAGAAGACAGACACCAAATTGGAAACACCTGCCTTTCTCTTCAAACGCTAAGGGGCATTGACCTAAGTATATTAGGTCAACAAAAATACTCTATTATTTTCATATCTGTACTGGCTTGATCCATGGCCTTTCAATTTTGTTTGGTAAAAGACATTCAAACCAAAAGAGACTCCACATTAGCACCCACCTCCCCCAGAGCCTTTCCAGTCCAGCCCCACGCAGCTCGCAGCAATGGCCACTCTGCCCCCATAGCCAGAGCCCCACACAGGGTTTGGAGCTTGTACCTGCAGGAACGCCGCAGACGGCAAACAGACCCACGCGAGTGTCCCCATAGCCAGGAGCCCCACACAGGGTCCCCAGAGCTTGTACCTGCAGGAATGTCGCAGACGGCAAACAGGCCCACACGAGTGTCCCCATTCACTGTCCACTTGAGGGTCTCGCAGTTGGGCTGGCAGCTGTGATTCATAAATCGAGAGTAGTTTCCTTTGGGGCCAGCGTCAATTATACGGTCCTGGAAAGTCAAGCGATATATGAGATCAAGTGTTAGCAATCGTGTTATTTTTAAAGGGAATTTTCACCATCATAAGGCACATTGAACAAGTTGTGTTCCTTGTTGTACTGAAAACCGTGGTGTCCCGTGTCCACTGAGACAGGACACCCCCAAACCAGTCCTATTTCTCTTGCTCACAGAGGACAGGTCAGGACCACATGGAAAGGACCGAGCCTTTGTGAGCGCCCAGAAGGGCAGGACAGGGAGCCGGAGCTCCCAGCATCCTCCATGATGGCAAACAACGGAGCTAAGGTCAACACCAACAGCCTAGCCGAGTGGCACTCAAGGACAAGAACAAGACTCACCCTGGCTGGGTGTGGTGGCTCACACCTGTAATCCCAGCACTTTGGGAGGCTGAGGCGGGCAGATCACCTGAGGTCAGGAATTTGAGACCAGACTAGCCAACATGGTGAACCCCCGTCTCTACTAAAAATACAAAAAAAATTAGCTGGGCGTGGTGGTGTGCGCCTATAGTCCCAGCTACTCGGGAGGCTGAGGCAGGAGAATCACTTGAACCCGGGAGGCAGAGGTTACAGAGAGTGGAGATTATGACATTGCACTCCAGCCTGGGCAACAAGAGCAAAAACTCACCCAACCAAAAAACCAGCAAGGGATGCAAAGAAACAATTCGCAAAGAGCAAATCCAGGCAAAGGTGGAGAAATGCAGATCAGAGTGACATCGCGCTCTGACTTTGCACCCATGGCGCTGATGTCACGTTGGCTGAGATGAGGGGGTGGCCGCAGGGCTGGCAGGAAGGCTTTCGAGAGAGCAATCTGATAAAGAGCCCTGGGAATCACAAATGCAAGCACAATGTGGTCTAGAACTGATCCACTGAAATCAGGTGCCTGGAGGCCAAAGGCAGGAACTGGAGACAATATATCCACCCAGCAGCGGGGGACGGACAGCCCCGGCCTCCACCCGAGGAGCCGCCAGATCCACCGCACAACCGCGTGGGGGAAAATCAAAAGGCCACATAAAGCATAATGGTCATGTGTTCACGCAAAACCACGTGTATGAATAGAGATAAACACAGGCATACGGACATCCATAAGCTAGCTGTCTCATGGTCCCAGGAAGCAGCAGGCTTCGGAGTCACTATTCACACGCCACCTCTGACACACCTGCCCACGCACCCAGCCCTGGTGCAATCTCCCAGGGTGCCCCTGTCTGGGACCGCTGGCCCCCTGTCCTTTCTATATACCCGCACAGGCCATCCCTTTAAAACCAGAAATGGTACCAGAATGTGGTTCTCTGCAAGGTGCTTTTCACAATAATAAAATACACTAATCAACCCAGAGTGCCACTCTTCAACACCTGCATGACACCCCCTAACACAGAAGTGGGGGTGCTATCCGCCCTCTGCAGATGCTTTGTCATGACGCACTGAGCCACGGTGCTGACGTGCACACTGGCATGCACATCACTTCTGCAGGACACCAGGGACAAGGACAGCACGGAGCATGCACCTGGGACATGCCACCACAGCCAACAATGACAACCCCAGCCCCTGACGCCTGGCAGCACCATGTCTAACCTACATTCCTACCATTACCAGCAGGGCCCAGTGCCACTTCCTTCTTATCAGGCCAATTTTCATCTGTGGGTTGCCCGCCATGTCTTGACCCTGTTTTATTTAACTGATTTACAGATGTTCCCTAGATATTCCAAACATCAGACCCCTTTATAACAATGTGTTGGCCGGGCACGGTGGCTCACACCTGTAATCCCAGTACTTTGGGAGGTCAAGCATCACTTGAGGCCAGGAGTTTGAAACCAGCCTGGCCAACATGGTGAAACTCTGTCTCTACTAAAAAGACAAAAATGAGCCAGGTGTGGTGGTGGGCACCAGTAATCCCAGCTACTCGGGAGGCTGAGGCAGGAGAATCACTTGAACCTGGGAGGCAGAGGCTGCAGTGAGCTGAGACTGTGCCACTGAACTCCAGCCTAGGTGACAGAGTGAGACTCCGTCTCCAAAAAGAAAAAAAAAGTGTGGAAACCTTTCCCATAGCTTCCCAGCTCCCAAGGGAATCTTCCCTGCGCAATGCCTTTTCTCACAAAGCTGCAACTATTTTACCCTTTTGCTTCGTGTGTTTTCGGTGTGCTGAGTAGTTGCATGCAGCTTTTCCCACCACACAGATTATAACATCCATCTCCCCCTCTCCTAGCTGTTAATCCATCTGGAATTGACCTTTGTAAGTGGTGTGAGGGGAGGCATCGGTGCGTGGTACGCGGGCTGCCCAGCCCTGGCTTTGGCCACACTCCCCCCGGCCATCCACCTGGGTTTGGGCCCCGCTGGAGTCACAGGAACACCGTGGGGAGCACTGTCACCCCCAGGGGACGCCCACCTTTCCCACAGTAAGGCTTCAAGATAAAGCACTGGCTAGACCTGCAGATCTTTCCTTCCACGTGGACTCTGAAGTTGCCTGTCCAGGTATATTTAAACGTTTTTGCTATTTTTATCGCGCTTACAACGAGCTTGCACTGGGGAAGATTTCCACCCTCACAGCCTCTCCTTTCCCAGCTGGGACATAGCCCGTGTCACCACTCGTCCATGTCATCTCTCATGTCCTTCAGTGACACTGCCAAACTTTCCAAAGGAGCCTGCTGCATTCACATACATGCATCAGTGCTCTTTGTGGCTCTGCATACATGAGGAGGGTAGAGGAAAACCTGTGGACCTGGCCTCTCTCTGTTGTCACTACAGCTCACATGAGGCCATCACCAAACACAGCCGTCTCATTCTCCAAGAGACACCATTTGCCTCTTGCTGCTCTGCTGCAGCCTTAGGGGACAGGAGTGACATGAGCGTCCTGACTTATTTCTGAACCGGCCACAAGTGTCTGGCTCACCAAGCATCAGCTGGCAGCCGCTGATGTCCTTTAGCAAGCTAAACATAGTTGTAGTCCTGGCTTCTTGGGAAGTTTTTGTCAGGAATAGGTTTGAATTTTCTCAAATTATCTTCTGGTGTTCATGAAAATGACCCTGGATTTGTTTTCCTCCTTTACCTACTGATAGGGTTGCTAAGCCCTCCTTGCGGTCCTGGGGTAAACCCCACTCAGTCACAAGGAACTGCTCTCCATTCTCTTCAGGTGCGCCCTGCCGGCTGGCACACACCCTCACAGGTCCCAGGCCCCTCCTCCCATGTTCACACACAGGTCCACGCCCTGGCTCGGACCTCACGCCTCAGTACGTGTGTCTCCGAAAAATACACAGCACTGTTGTGGGTTTGTAAGAAGATATTTACTTATTTCTATTGTTTGTTTTTGTTTTGTTTTTTAATTTCTAAGTCTCTGCTTGGTTTCTAAACACTTCCTCCAGTATATTCTGTCCTTCTTTTTGACGAGATGAATTCATGCTCATCATCTGTCCAGAATCTCTGCCTTCAACTAAGAGGCGAACTCATGGTCAGCTGTCTTCATTGGCCTTTCTCCTGGATCCCATAGGCTAGTGGGAAGGCCCTAAATTTAGGGTGCATCTCATCCCCAGTGGTGGCTCTGGTGTCAAAAAAGCCTTCTTCTGTGTCACTGAAAGTGGTGGGGCCTGAATGCCACCTTGTCTGAGAACAACTCTTTTCTTCGACTTTACGTTGGTATACCTTTGCCCGCAATTGTTTTTTTAATTGAGACAGGGTCTCCCTATATTGCCCAGGCTGGTCTCGAACTCCTGGACTCAAGCAGTCTGCCCGCCTCAGCCTCCCAATGTGCTGGGATTACTGGTGTGAGCCACTGAGCCCGGCTTGCCCACACTTTTATTTTTAACCTTCCAGAATCTTTGTTCCTTCCATGTTGCAGAGAGTTCGGTTTTATGATCCAATCTGGAAGTCTTTTAAGAAGTAAGTGAGCCCATTTCCTCTTTCCAGATATGCTGGGCACAGTTAGAACACATTCATGTCTTGCTTGTTTCTATGGGCTTTCAGCCTTTCACTGTGAGGCAGAGGGGCTGCTTGATCTCCTGCCGTTGGGGACTCTGTCCTCTCCTATTGGTGGCCCTTTACGTGCCCCGTCATCCTGCACGCCCACATGTAATGTCCCGGACACCCTTGCCCCTGCTTGTGCACACAGATCAGCCAGGATTTCCTCCCTCAAATGCCCCTCGAGCCCAGCTCTCATCAGTGGCATTATCTTCATGCTCTCCTTTGCTCCAGAACACACCTCAGCTTCTGCTCCCACCTGACTCAGCGGCTCTGGCTCACCGGTGTTGGGGATGAACTTACCCTCCTTTCTCCCTGCTCCTCCCACTGCCCCTTCTGGTGGGGGCGACATGCCCAGTACGCTGCTGCCACTGCCCATCCTGTTGCTGGGGCTCCGCCTGATTCTGCTGGAGGCTTGGAGCTCATCTCTCAGCAGTTGACTCAGGAAGGACGTGTTCCTTTAATTCTCTATGCTCCAACCTGCATCTCTGTAGTCGTTACACCCAGAGAGTCACATGGCTGAATGGACACCCCTGGCTCATTCCGTGGAGCCTACCCTGTCCGGGGCACTGGGTTCTACCATGAAGAGCCTCCAGCTGGCCCTATTTCTCCCCTTAGAAGCAATTTAGGTTTTTTTTGTTTTGTTTTGCCTGCCTATCTACAGGATTCTTGGCTGTGCCCAGGAATCCTATTTATGATGTCATCCAATCTGACTCAGCCCCGCTGAACCACTCTCCGGCCTGCTTGAATGCACAGTGCCTCTCCTCAGCAGCATCTGCCCAAGGCGCCACTCTCATCCTTCTCTCTTTCCTTCCTACCTTCCTTCCCTCTCTCCCAGGTTCTTTTGGCTGCACTCTGCTCACTCCCCACATCCACCCTTGTGCAGTCCTTGTGGTTCCTACTTTCTAGTGTGTTCCTTGAGGTTTAGGCTTTGCTTAGAAAATAATTTTCTTTTCCTTGTTTCACTCCTGAGTTCTACAAGTTCCCAATCTAGCTCTCCTTTCTGCCTGGCTATCTCTGAATCCTCATATTCAAAAAACTTGTGATGAATATTAGGGTGTAACTTTTATCTGCTTTGTGATAAAAATTTTTCTAAGTGGCTTTTCTCCATCTATAAGGAAGTTCTGCTGTTTTGGGTCAGGATTTTGTTTTTGTTTGTTTTAGAGACAGAATCTGTTGCCCAGGCTGGAGCACAATGGTCCAGGACCTTGGCTTCCTGCAGCCTCAGCCTCCTGGGCTCAAGCGATCCTCCCACCTCAGCCTCCTGAGTAGCTGGGACAACAGGCACATGCCACTGTGCCCAGCTAATTTTTATTATTATTATTTTTTAGTAGAGACAAGGTCTTGCTGTGTTGCCCAGGCTGGTCTCAAACTCCAGGCTGGCTTTAAGCAGTACTCCTGCCTCGGTCTCCCAAAGTGCTGGGATTATAGGCACACGCCATTGCACCTGGCTGGGGTTTTCTTCCATAACCTTTTCATCATTCTCTGAACACGCTGGATTTCCTGGAGCGGGTACTGGCTAGATCCCAGGTTTGTCTCACTGCTGTCGGCTTGATGGAGGTCTCCTCACCACAGACCCCAAGTCTCTGTGGGCCCTCAGAGCCTTGGGTCCCTTTCTCTCTGCCTTCCAGAATGTTGCCTTCCTTTTGGAAGGTGATCCTTTCAAAGATGCGTCATCTCTTCTTCCCAGAACTCCCCATGCCTTCTTTTCCCACTGCTCCCTTTCAACTCTCAGCTCTGCTGGGAGCAGGCCCCAAGTGCTTGCTTTGGCTGCCAGGCCACACTCCCACATCTCTGCACTCCCTGTGCTCAGGCGACACTGCAGGTCTCCAGTACTTTTCTCTGCTTGTTGGACTTCAGTGGATGGGTCTGTTTGACCCATAGTTTCAATGAAGATGTACTTTGTGTACATTTTTTGTTCTGGAAGTGAGCAGCTGCCATCTGCTACCAGAATCCTATGAATAGATTTGTTTGGCTGTGAATCACATTCTCTTAAAGTTTTTTCTTTGAACACTACCTTTAGGATCTTTCCAAACTGTCAGATGTGCATCTCATCTAGTTCTTCCTCTCCATGCTGTCTCCTGTGTCTCCTCCACTCCAGTAACTACAAACATTAAGGCCTGTGGGAGCCTTTCCTTGTTACTATGTACTAACCCTAATGTGAATCTTAGTCTTAACTTACACATTTAAACCACTTACATATATTGTGATAACTGACATTTTGATTTTTTTTTAATCTGTGCTTTCTAATTACTATTATTTCTCCTTCCCCCATCTTCCTCCCTCAGGTTCTACTAAATTGACTTTTCCTCACTCTCCTTTTTACCCTTTAATGGTGTGGAAGTTATACCTTCCACTTCTATTCATTTAGCAGTATCCCATCTAGGTGTGACATGTATACTGTGACGAAGTCTAAGGTTAATAAATCTCTTCCCTCCACCCTCACAAAACAAGCAGCTCACCCTGGCATCACCACACTCCCGATGCTCCCTGTGACCGTCAGTGTTCAATGCCTCCTCCTTTTCATCTTCCTTCTTCCTGCCATGCAGTCATCATCATCCACCATAATTTGACACAACCTGACTTATTTAAGACATATCCACATACCCACAAACTTGCCTGTTCACCTTTACTTCTTGGATCTCACATTTAACTTCTGACATTCAATGTTCTTCTTCCTAAAATATCTCATTATTTCGTTCAGCTAAATTATATTGATGGTCAGCTCTCTCCATCTTTGTCTGAAGTCACAGATAAGCAGGGCACTAGAATGCAAGGTCTAGGGTTATGTTCCTTGGTGTGTAATTCTTTTAATATGCTGCCAATTTGGTTTGCAAGCACAGATGCTCCACTTGAACCTGTCCCAATTTCTCTCCCAGACAGTATCAAAGAACTGAAATCTCCCAGATCACCCATCCTGACAATAAGACACCAGACTGACCACCTGCTGCCTGTTGACCAACTCCTGTATAACGACTTGAGTCAGCTGGGAAGACGGATTTGAGGCTGGTCTCCCGTCTGATGTCACCCACATGAAAGCCCTTCTTCTCTGGCAATACTGACTGTCTCGGTGATTGGCTTTCCCTGCGGTGAGAAGGCAGACCTAGGCTGGAACCTCCATGTCTGGTAACACTTATGATGGGGCTATGTCCCAATAAACCCACTGTTAAGTTGGAAATATCTTTTTTTTTTTTTTTTTTTTGAGACAGAGTCTCACTCTGTCACCCAGGCTGCAATGCAATAGCGTGATCTCAGCTCACTGCAATCTCCACCTCTCGGGTTCAAGCGATTCTCCTGCCTCAGCCTACTGAATAGCTGGGATTACAGGCACCCACCACCACGCCCAGCTAATCTTTGTATTTTTAGTAGAGATGGGGTTTCACCATATTGGCCAGGCTGCTCTCGAACTCCTGACCTTGTGATCTGCTGGCCTAGGCCTCTTAAAAGTGCTGGGATTACAGGCATTATTAGCCACTGCACCCGGCCTAAACTGGAAATACCTTAAGTCACAAATGCATTTAATATACCTAATCTACCAAACATCCTAACTAGCCCGCCTACATCAAATGTGCTCAATTACACTGGCTTACAGTTGGGGAAAATCATCTAACATAAATTTGAATGTCCCACATAATTTACTGAACCCTATACTGGAAGTAGAAAACAGAATGGTTGTATGGGTACAGCTTCCACCAAATGGGTATCACTCTCACGCCATCGTAAAGTCAAAAAATCGTAAGGCAAACCGCCCTAAGTTGGGGCAGTCTGTATATTGGTGATTTTTCCATCAATGTTCATACGGGACATTGGTCTGTAGTTTCTTTTTTTTTTTTTTTTGAGACGGAATCTCGCTCTGTCGCCCAGGCTGGAGTGCAGTGGCGTGATCTCGGCTCACAGCAAGCTCTGCCTCCTGGGTTCATGCCATTCTCCTGCCTCAGCCTCCTGAGTAGCTGGGACTCCAGGTGCCCACCACCACGCCTGGCTCATTTTTTTGTATTTTTAGTAGAGACGGGGTTTCACCATGTTAGCCAGGACGGTGTCGATCTCCTGACCTCGTGATCCGCCCACCTTGGCCTCCCATAGTGCTGGGATTACAGGCTTGAGCCACCGCATCCGGCCTGTAGTTTTTCTTGTAGCATCCCTGTCTGACTTTGGTATCAGGGTAATGCTGACCTCATGGCATGAGTTTGGAAATGTTCCCTCCTCTTTAGTTCTTCTGAAAGAGTTTCAGAAGGATTGGTATTAGTTCTTTTGTAAGTGTTTGGAAAAATTAATCAGTGAAGCCATCAGATCCAGGACTTTTCTTTATTCGGAGTGTTTTTTTGTTTTGTTTTGTTTTTTTTGAGACAGAGTCTCATTCTGTCACCCAGACTAAAGTGCAGTGGCACAATCTCAGCTGACTGCAACCTCCACCTCCCAGATTCAAGAGGTTCTCCTGCCTCAGCCTCTTGAGTAGCTGGGATTACGCACAAGCTGCCACACCTGGTTAACTTTTGTGTTTTTAGTAGAGATGGGGTTTTACCACATTGGCCAGGTTGGTCTCGAACTCCTGATCTCAAGTTATCCACCCAACTCAGCTTCCCAAAGTGCTGAGATTAAAGGCGTGAGCCATCACACCCAGCCTGTCAGGAGATTTTTTAATTACTGAGTCCATCTCTTTACTAGCTATAAGTCTATTCTGATTTTCTATTTTCTTCATGACTTAGTCTTGGTAGTTTGTTTCTAGGAATTTGTCTATTTCATCTCGGTTATCCAATTTATTGGAGTACAGTTGTTCACAGTACTCTCTTATAATCCTTTTTTATTTCTGTAGAGGCAGTAATCATGTCCTCGCACACCCAGTTCTGATTTTAGTTATGTGAGTCTTTTCTCTTTTTTCCTAGTCCATCTAGTTAAAGGTTTGTCAATTTTATTGATCTTTTTAAAGAACCAACTTTTGGTTTCATCGATTTTCTTGAGTTTTCCAATTCTCTATATAATGTTATAACTTGAATTTATACAAGCTGAACTTTAATAACATAAAAACCCTGCTCCTTTACAGCTCTGTCCCCACCATTTTCAGTCGCTGATGTCACAAAATCACACTTTTATATACTGAGTGCCCTAAAATATGAGCTGGTAATTCATGAGTAAAACTAGTAATGCATGAGTAGCTTAAATTATATAGAAAACAAAATGTTAGAATTTACAAACTAAATTAAAATACCAGCTTTTAAACTAGTAATTGTTTTATAAATGTATGTCTCTTTTTTTTTTGAGACAGAGTCTCACTCTGTTGCCCAGGTTGGAGTGCAGTGGCATGATCTTGGCTCAACTGTAAGCTCCGCCTCCCGGGTTCACGCCATTCTCCTGCCTCAGCCTCCCGAGTAGCTTGGACTACAGGCGCCCACCACCACACCCGGCTAATTTTTTTGTATTTTAGTAGAGATGGGGTTCCACCGTGTTAGTCAGGATGGTCTCGATCTCCTGACCTCATCATCTGCCCACCTCAGCCTCCCAAAGTGCTGGGATTACAGGTGTGAGCCACCACGCCTGGCCCTAAATGTATGTCTCTTAAATCATGTAGACAACAAACAAACAAATGGAGTTATAAATCACTGTTACAACAACAATACAAACTTTTATATCTGACCATTATTTACTTTGAGATCTTTCTTCTTCATAAAACTTGTAGTTACTGTATAATGTCCTTTCATTTCAACCTACAAGGCTTCTCTTCATTACCTCTCTTGACCATTACTTGCAGGGCGGGTCTAGTGCTAAAAAACTTCAGCTTTTATCTGGGAATGTCTTAATTTCACCCTTACCTTTGAAAGACAGTTTTACTGCATATAAGAGTCTTGGTTAACATTTTTTTTTCTTCTTTTAGCACTTTGAATACATTGGCCCACTGCCTGTAGGCCTTCAAAATTCCTGATGAGAAATGTGCTGATAATCTCATTGAGGATCCCTTGTGGTATGGTTTAGCTTTGTGTCCCCACACACATTCCATCTTGAATTGTAATTCCCAGGTGTTAAGGGAGGAACCTGGTGGGAAGTTACTGGATCATGGGTCAGTTTCTTCCATGCCATCTCATGATAGTGAGTGAGTTCTCTCAAAATCTCACGGTTTTATAAATGGTAGTTTTTCTGGGGCTCTCACACACTTCTCTCCCGTGCCACCATGTGCACCACATGGTGCACCACAATTGTAAGTTTCCTGAGGCCTCCCCTGTGATGTGGAACTGTGAGTCATCGATTAAACCTCTTTCCTTTATGAATTACCCAGTCTTGGGTAGTATCTTTAAAGCAGTGTAAAATAGACTAGTCCACCTTGTATGTAATTAGTAGCTTTCTTCTTGCTGTTTTCAAGATTCTTTGTCTGGTTTTCGAAAGTTTGATTATAACATGTCTCAATGTAGGTCTCTCTGAGTTCGTCTTACCTGGAGTTCATTGAGCTTCTTTAGATGTTTATATTCATGTGTTTCATCAAACCTGGGAAGTTTTCAGCCATTATTTTTTCAAAAGTTGTCTCTGCCTCTTTCTCTCTTTACCATCTGGGACTCCCACAATAGATATGCTGGTCTGTTTGATGGTAGCCCACATGCCCCTTAGGCTCCGTTCACTTTTCTTCAATCTTCTTTTCTGTTTCTCAGGTTCAACAATTCTTTTTTGTTTGTTTCTCTTTATAGGTTTTCTATCTCTTCATTGATACTGCCATTTTGTTCATACATGATTTTCTTGACTTTCTGCAGGTTTTCCTTTAGTTTTCTCAGCATCTTTAAGACAGGTGTTTTAGAGTCTCTGTCTAGTAGATCTGTCATCCGGCCTTTCTTTTAGGGACAGTTTCTGTTTATTTTGTTTTCCCTTTAAATGGGCCATATTTTCCTGTCTCTTTGTAGGGTTTTTTGTTTTTGTTTTTTTTTTCCTGAACACTGGACAAGTAAGTCTAATAAGTCTAATAATGTGGTAACTCTAGAAATTAGATTCTTTCTCCCCTTGCCCTGGGTTTGCTGTTTGTGTTATTTTTATTTATTGTTCTTGTTTTCTTTTGATTGTTGCAGGCTGTTTCTATGCAGAGGATCAACCCAAGATGTAAATGTAAGGTCTTTTCAGATCTTTTTTGAGCCTGTACCTTTACCTGAGCATGCACAGTCACTTTCTAATTTTCTAAATTATCTACTTTTCCCCAAAGCTGTTTTTGAATGTCCTAGTCTTTTAATGTCTGGCTCCCAAAAGGAGAAAAACAGAAAAATGAAAGAGGAGGGCAATTGGTGCTGGCCCTTTAAATCCTCTTGAAGATACATCAGCTGGAGGGGGAGGGGCTTGTAACAACTGAGGGAGGTGTAACAACAACGGCAGCCCACCTCTTTGTCTGCACCTCTGTGATCAGAAGCAGCAATCAGGAATCCTGAGCACAGATACCCACTATTTGGAGAACAGGATCCTTCTTGCTCACCACCTTGCACACAGCTTGAGGGGTTCAGGGTGTGTTTATGGAGATACATATGGATATATGTATACACACACACATTTTTTCCCTGATCCTTTGAAAGTCAGTTACCGATATCTGACCTCTGACCCTAAACGCATCACAAGTCATTCTCTTGCACAGCCACAACACCTTCCACACCTACGAAATTTAACATGAAGAACAGCGTCTTGTCCAAATTAAAATTTTTCCCACTGCCCCCAAAAGCATACTTCATAGCTCCTCATCCCAGATTCAGGCTCTGATCAAGAAGCACACACTTCCTCTGGGTACTTCTTTAGTTACTCTCTTTTAACTCAGGATTCTTTTGTCCTTCATGACACTGACTTCCTTGAAAGGTCTAAGCCCCACGACCTGCAGTGATTGACACAGAGCCTAGTGCTCGCCTGGAGCAGGCTCCACTGGCCACTGCTGCCCCACTACTGCAGGGGTAGGGGATTTAGTTTCCCCAGGGACCACCTGACAAGGTCCCTGGAACCACTCTTATTTCCACAGCAGCCCTTTCTCTCTAGATCTCATCACATCTGTCTCCAATGAATTGTTCAACATTTTTTATCTGTGATCACTGTCTATCTGGTTTTCAAGCACTATTATTAATCTACTCTTTTAAAAATAGCCAGACTTTTCTACTAGATGACGAGCTTAAGGGCAACAAAAGGCAGAAACATGTATTCTATCTCCCTTCCTTTCAAAGACCACTCAGGCACTAAGGAGGCCACACTTCCCCAGCTGAAGTCATCCAGAAGCCAAAAGCCTGCTGTGTGAGGGAAGGGATGACACGCACCCCCACGGGGCTGTGGCCGTTTAAGGAGCTGCCCTGGAAGGGCCCGGCAACACCTGTCAGGGTTGGACATCAGGCCCAGAACTGAGCACTCCAGATGCACTGTCTTTTATCCATGCCCACTTTTACACAAATCATCCCATCCTCCTTTTCCTGAGAACAATGATCCCTCTAGCACCTAGGTTCCAAAATGCTTAGAAACATGGGCTTCACACAAGCAACAACCAACCAAAAACGATTCTGCTACACAACAGAGAAGATGCTGAGACCTTACCAAAGAGCACTGAAAATTAAAAACTAAAATACAACCTTTTTGAAAAAACAAAAGAAGATGCTCAGACTTCCTCATCTGTGTCCTCTCTACTTCCCTGCCCTGTACAAAGGCTGCCTGGAACGCCCTGCATGCACACCTGGACAAGCAGAGCCTCAGGGTACCTGAGTGCTGAGAGGTGGTTAGCTGTAGCCCTCTGGCGCAGCTGAAAGACATGCTGCACCTCAGAAGAAATCATGCAGATGTTTGAAAATAAGCAGCCAAGGAGAGAAATGTTGGCACTGCCACAGGGCAAAGTCCAGTTCTCCCGGTGACCATCAGGGCTCCAGGTCCAGGACACTGCAGAAGCTCACAGTGGGCACCCTTCCACGTTACCTTGTCTATAGTGAGCATGTAGAAGTGGGTGATGTCGTTCTCATGTGCGTGCTTGATTCTTGCCATGCACTCCTCCTCATCGATCAGCTCCCCGACGTACTCGTTAACAAATTCTCCCTGGAAATCACAAGAATGCGGCCATGACAAAAAGCGTGCTGACCAATCCTCAGTGTCGGGGCTCAAGACTCCCTATCATGATCACTTAGAACGGGCACCACACACATCAGCATACCTCCATGGAGGGCACATACAAAGTCTTCATAAATTAAATTCAAAGGATCTCAGACATACCTGTATGTAAAGGTTGCCAATGAAAAATGTATTAAGTATTCATGAAGTGGCAACATGCCAACCCTTGCTTCTTACATGACCTTGTCTCAGGAGGGCTGTCTGATAACCAAGCTTCTACATAACCCACTTTACACGGTGATCTCCACAACAGAAAAAATGGCTACAAAGTATCTGACAGGATATACAGCAAGTCTGGGTGAATCAGCAGTCAGGCAGGTGAGGAACAAGGATGCTGGGAAGGTGTTTCTAAGCAACCTTTTGTGCTGTTGCTGGAACTGGCACCAGGCTTATGAACATTCTGTGCTGGATCAGCCCTGGTATGGACCTGGAGTCTGAGACCACCCACCCCTAGGCCATGCCAAAACACATCAGGGTCAGCAGTTCTTAGTCCCTGGATGTCCTTGGGATGCAGTCTGGGAGCAGATGCAGGAGGTCAGCAGTCCTGGTGTCTACCAACAGCTTGGTCCTAGACTGTGCCAGGACCACCCCTCACAAGAGCAATCTCCTTATGCCTGCCTGGTGAGTGCTCCCAAGCACCTGGCTGCTAGCCCAGAGGAAAATGGGTCACGTCACGAATCTTCTATTTCATAAAAATAACCATCAGAATTCTGACATAAGGCATGCTTTAAGGGAATGTATGAGTTTTAGCAGATATATTTCATGTAACATTTTAGAATATTCAATTGTAATAATTCAATTCAAAAAAATATTTCAGGTCAGGCACCAAGGCCCTTGCCTATAATCCCAGTGCTTTGGGAGGCCTAGGCAGGAGGATGGTTTAGGGCCAGGAGTTTGAAATCAGCCTAAGCAACATAGCAAGACCCTATCTCCAAAAAAAATAAAATTATTAGGGCATGGTCGTCTACGCCTGTAGTCCCAGCTGCTTGGGAAGCTGAGGTGAGAGGATGGCTTGAGCCCAGGATTCTGAGGCTGCAGTGAACTACAATCATGCCACTGCCCTCTGGTCTAGATGATAGAGAGACCCTGTCTCAAAACAAAAACAAAAAATTTTTTTCCAAAAAATAGCATTCTCACATGAATACAAAACCACCACAGGCAAACCTAAGTCTAATTCCCAGTGAACCGTAATTTCTCAAAAGCAGGGGAGGCGATAATGGCACATACCTTTCTGATGTCCCTCTTGGCGACCAGGCCCCACCCTTTGCCATCTGTCTTGATGATCTTGGTCTCTGGGTACTGGCGCTTGGTGAAGCACTGGTTCTGGCAGAACTCGCCTGCGGGACACACCTGCGGGTGGCACTCAAACATCAGCATCCTGTTCAGACACTCCGAATCAAAGCCACAAGGATTCTCATCTGTGGGCTTGCAGTTGCACTTAGGGATTTCTGAAATATCCGCTGTGTAGATCTGGACTTTCCCATAAGGCTTATTCACCTGCAGGGAAGGAGTAAGCTGTCTTGGCCCACAAATGAATGAAGAGCCTTCCGGATACCCTGGCACGCCCACCACGGCCTCTCCTTACCCAGCCTCCAGGTGTCCTTTTAGAAAGTTTCAGAGGCCCGACTGGGACACACTCCTCAGAACAGCCCTCCCCAGATCCCAGAGGAGCTCTCCTCTGCCTTCTTAGCACAGGAGGCACGCAGGGCAACCCAACGCCCTCTCACGTCATTTTATCTTAGTGTCTGTGCTCCTCGTTGATGAACAAGAGCTGACATGTATCCAGTCAGGCCATTGTAAGATGAAGAGAGAAAACGCATGTTGACTGCTTAGCACACTGCAGGGTGTCCAGCAAACGCTGGGTAAGAGCTCTTCTGAGCAGCTTCCCGACCCATCTCTCTGACTCTTCCTTTACCAAGCACCAGCAGCGAGCCACATGGGAGGCCACCCCAGGGGGAGCAGTGCTGGGCGGGGGGGCACAGCCTCTGCTCTCATGACCTTGTGGTTTATCATTAGTGAAAGACAAGCAACCAAATAATAAAGCAGTAGAGATAGTTGAAAATCCGCTGGGGTAGAAATGCACAATCTTAGGAAAGAGGTGGCGAAAGACACCCCTTTCGATGCTGTGGTGTGACAAACTGTACCCTTCGGAGAACAATCTGGGAATATTCTCCAAGAATCTAAACATTTCAGGCTCTCTGACCCTGTGATTCTGTTTCTGGGAATCCATCCCAAAGAAAATACTATATAAAGATGAACACAGAGCGCTTTCTTTACACACAAAGATATTGACTGTAGCCCACATTTTACAAGCAAAGGCAGAGCGAGCACTTGACCTCCGGCACACTGATCACAAACACTCGTCAGGAACGGCCACGAGGCTCCTGGGGATGCGGCCCAAGAGGCACCAGCTCTGAGTGCAGGCAGCCCTGAGGGGCCTGGAGCTCTCACAGAGCCCTGCCCTGGCTGCACTTCCTCCTGCTCTCCTGCTGGGGCTCTCGAGCTCACTAGAATAAACACAGAACTGGCAAAGCCCCCCACCCCACACCCCGCCTTGGTCTCTGAGGTAGACGATCTACGCCTTTGGGGCTCGGTCACTGAGCCCTGCTCCCATGTGACCGACTCCCAGCACTTAGCAACAGCCTGGTGGAGGTGGGAGGCTCATCCCTCAGCTCCTCCTGCTCCAAGCAGCCCGGTCAGGACTGTCACCCCAACCCCTTCGCTAGCTACCAAGCCAAGCCTCATGCTCCAAGGCGGAACCAAGAACCCCCATGCAGACCCCCCGTGCCATTTGCTCATGGTCTCTTGCGAGGCCATCCACGCCAGGCACCACACATCCTGGCTGGTGACGGTCCTCTCCCCAGCCATAGCCTGGGTGTGCCTGAGAACCGCTCACAGCCCTTGGGGAAAACTCCCTCCACACGCGTGCACGCAGCTCCCACACGCCACCTTGATGTGCTTGTATGGTGGGGGCTTGCGCTCGCTCTCCTGTGTTTCTCGGGCTTCCCTCTGAAGCTTAATTTCACGAAAACGAGCTTCAGCTTCTTGCAGTGCTAAAAAGTCAATGAAATAGGAGTAAGGATTTTAGTAAATAAAGGTAACTACCTTTCAAGCTCCATATTTTTATAGTTCACTCTAAACTTTCAATGTTAAGTATTAGTTTCTGGTTCCCATAAAACTAGAGTCTATGAACAACTGTCAGTGGGCAGGTATTTTTAAATGCGGCCAAGTGTGGGAGGCAGAGGAGTGCTCCGAGAACAGTCATCACCTCTCTACGAGGCAGGCCCAGGGCGGAGTTCTACCAGGAGCTCCCTGTCCTCCACTATGGCCTAAGGACAAAGCACCAGGGTCAAAGCCTGGGACTTGCTGTTCTCAGACAGAAAATAAAAATGCACCTGAGGCCAGGTGCGGTGGCTCACGCCTGTACGCCTGTAATCCCAGCACTTTGGGAGGCCGAGGCAGGTGTATCACCTGAGGTCAGGAGTTCAAGACCAGCCTGGCCAACATGCTGAAACCCCATTCTCTACAAAAAAAAAATTAGCCAGGCATGATGGCAGGTGCCTGTGGTCCCAGCTACTTGGGAGGCTGAGGCAGGAGAATTGCCTGAACCCAGGAGGTGGAGGTTGCAGTGAGCCGAGATCACACCATTGCACTCCAGCCTGGGCCACAGTTGAGCAAGATTCTGTCTCAAAAACAAAACAAAACAAAACAAAACAAAACATGCAGCTGAGCTCCTCTTGAAGCGAAAGGGGCTCTGAGAGATGAACCACAGGCTCAAGCAAGAACAGAGGAAACACAAACCCCTACCATCCGTCCTGAGGAGGAGGCCAGTCCCATGTCAACACTGGACGTGTCCTGTGGTCTACCCTGTTTTTGTGGCCACAAGTCAGCCACAAAGGGGTCTGGCACTACAGGACACCCACATCCATAGTCAGGAGACTTCGCCGACGGTCGCGCCAAATACATCAGGCCACCTCTCAATTTCGTCTTGCCCTCTTAATAATTTTTAAAACTCTTTCAATGCCTACCTGTTCTTTATGAGACCTCTGAGTGTCTACCATGCACTCCTCCTACCACTCAGTGCAGCCTGCAAAGCTTTTGGCAGCACGGAGCTAACAGAGCTTTAAATGCGTGGGTCCCCGCCTGCAGCCACACAGGAGCAAGCACTGACCTGGCTGCAACACAGCGTGTGCTTCTCCTGAACGAGCCACATGCACACCCTGGATTTTCCCTGCTGGCCTCATTCTCTCTCAACCTATGTCATAAACACCAGTTCCTCCAGTGAGCGGTCACACCCCGTCCTGCCTCCCGCAAACGTGGGTCGCCAGCCGGCCATGCCACGTCGTTGCTCCTGCCTCCCCGCAGCTGGGGAATCAGAGGCCAAGCACCTTGTCTGCTTGACCACCCGATTCCTCATGCGCTGAAAGGCAAAGTGAGCCCCCCAGAGCCCGCTGTCCAGACAACAGGACCCTCCTTCAGATCTGCATTTTACATAAAGGCAAGCCATGGAACGTCTCTGTAAATTAGTACTAAAAATAATTTCTGAATCATAGGTTTACAGAATTTTAATGGAATTAATCACAAACCAATGTTACAAAAGTTGTCAGTGTATCTTACTGTATGCTTAACAAATAAACCAGACTGCAAACTTTTTCCTAATTTAAAAATACAGATTGAATGTGTAGTCTAGTATTTTCTACAAAGATCAAATTTTAAAAAATAGAAATTAGGGGTAAGAAAATGCATGAGAGTGCTGTCTCACTCTCTATCTGAAAATCTCCGTACCGTTTTTGAAGACTCTTCCGATCCCTCTGACCCCCTGGTAGCGGCTGCCCCGGTCCCCCTCCATGTACGGGAACACTCGCGCCTGATGCGTCCAGTAATAATCTTTAGACCCAAAGAAAAACACAGGGAATTCTCCAATCTCGTGCTTCATTTTCTGAATATTTGGGGGAACATTTTTGGGATGGCAAACTTCTGCCGGCCACCATCTATTATAAATATTAAAAACAGGATTCACAGACTCCTCAGAGAGAGCGACAATAATTTCAATACTTTAAGTACTGTAAAGTGAACACATGTGAACAGAAAAAACATAAAAGCATACGATTCTATGTCTCACACCTGTAGTTCCCAAGTTTCACCCAAATGATATCCTGGAAGTGCAGCTTCTTCCCAGCCCTGCAGTCATTGCAGAACCAGCTGCCGTCAGGCATCTCGATGTTCAGGCAGTCAGGGTGGAAGGCCGCTGGGCAGGACTCGCAGCACAGAAGGCTCCCCCCTGCAAGAGGAGGGCGAGGCAGGCAGGCTTAACCTGTCTGTTATGGCTCAGCCCAGATTCAGTGCTTCACAATCTACAGCTATTACAGCCTTAACTTATAAACATCAGTTTAAAAACAGCGATCTGTACATTAGCACAAAAGTAAACATCATTTTCACCACAAATAATTTCCTGTATGTTTGCAAAATGATTACAATTAATTTAGAACTACTGTGATATACTATGAATGTGAAGACGCAGAGAACACTGTCAACATCAGTGAACACAGCACAGACAAGGAATGAACCTGCCTTGATACCTGGCTCCTGGGAGTGAGAGGCGTGTGCCGCAGACACCCCCAGGCCCCTCACCTTTGGAGCACACAAAGCACCAGCTCACGTTGACGTGGGCGTGGTGTCGCTTCCCCTTCCGAGCAGTGAAGTGGGCAGTGCAGATGATGCTGTTGGAGGCGATCACTGAGCATCCTGCTGCCAGACAAGCATCCCCGCTGTGATAGGCAACGGGGCAGCGGACACACCGCATCATTTTACCTGAAGGCAAAGAAACACACCCTAAGGACCCCGAACACTGACTCCAATCATAGTGAAAGGAGCAATTAATAATTACTCAGCCTCCATGAATTTGAAAAGTTAATGCTAAAATGAAATGGAGGTATTTGATTTAAAAAAAGCTTTCAGAGCAAAGGTGCTTCAAAACAATGTTTGAGAAAATGGTCACACATCTAAAATGCTGTGTTTTTTCAGCCTGGGCACTGCAGGCATCTGGGGCACATGGGCAGCCATCCTAGGCATTGTGCAGTGTTGAGCAGCATCCCCGGCCTCTACTCACTAGATGCCAGGAGCACATCCCCAAAATATCCCCAGACATTGCCAAATGTCCCCTGGAGGACAAAATTGCCCCTGATAAAGAACCACTGGTGTCAAGAAGTACAGACAACCTGCCACCCACATCCCACACACCTAACATTAGATAATCCAAATGTAATTTAATATAAAGATGTTTTCTTACATATAATGGGCCATTAAAACCAGAACAAACAGGTTGGGCATGGTGGCTCATGCCTGTAATCCCAACACTTTGGGAGGCCCAGGTGGGAGGATTTTTTGAACCCAAGAGTTCAAGACCAGCCTGGGCAACACAACAGAGCGACCTCATCTCTACAAAAAAATAAAATTAGCCAGGCATCGTGGTCCACACCAGGTGGGAGGATCACCTGAGCCTGGGAGGTCAAGGCTACAGTGAGCTGTTATCACGCCACTGCATCCTAGCTTCAACAACAGAAGGAGACCCTGTTTCAGAAAAAAGAAAAGAGGTCAGAGCAGTGGCCTAATAGTTCAAGACCAGCCTGGGCAACATGGTGAAACCTCATCTCTACAAAAAAATACAAAAATCGGCCAGGCGCGGTGGCTCACGCCTGTAATCCCAGCACTTTGAGAGGCTGAGGCAGGTGGATCACCTGAGGTCAGGAGTTCAAGACCAGCCTGACCAACATGACAAAACCCTGTCTCTACTAAAAATACAAAAATTAGCCAGGTATGATGGTGCGTGCCTGTAATCCCAGCTACTGGGGGGCTGAGGTAGGAGGATCACTTGAACCTGGGAGGCGGAGGTTGCAGTGAGCTGAGATCATACCACTGTACTCCAGCTTGGGCAACAGAGGGAGACTCCATCTCAAAAAAAAAAAAAAATTACAAAAATCAGCCAGGTGTGGTGGCATGTGCCTGTAGTCCCAGCTACTCAGGAGGCTGAGGCGGGAGGACGGCTTGAGGCTGGGACTTCAAGGAAGCAGTGAGCTCTGATCGCACTGCACTCCAGCCTGGGTAACAGAGCGAGACTCTATCTCTATGAAGGGGAAGAAAAAAAAAAGGCCAGGATAAACAAAATCTATCAAAATGGTCCAAAGGTTGCCCCTCTCCTAAAGTTAAGCATCTTTAGGGTGATATTTAGGATGGAAAGAAGAAAAAGGGGGACAGGTCCTTTGTCAAAGAAAACCCAACCCAGCTGACGTCCAGTTAGTCACTCAAGATAATTAATGCTCTTTGGTGACAATCCCAAGAGCCCACCTTCCCAAGCGCCCATGGGCCTGCATCTGAACCCACAGCAAGGCTGCGCAGGTGCACCTGTACCTTTTGACGGCCTTGGGTTTGAAGGGTTGGAAGCGTGGCAGCTCACACAGCTGTGAAGGGGGCAGCGGAAACCTCGGCTCTCAAATACAGTCAGAGGGTATTTTTTCACACAAGCCTCATGGTAAAATTTTCCACACTGAGTTACCACACAGCGCTTAACATCTGTCTTGCTCTCTTTACACACGAAACATGAGTGAATCCCTAACAAAAAGTTAAAGAAGGGGTGGAGAGAGAGGTGCAAAGAACAAGAATTAAATTGCAGTTCTGAGCCACTAAAATCAAGCAGCTCCTCTTCAGAGGCAGCCATGTTGCTAAAGCACCTGGCCCTGTTTCCAACCTTGCTCACTAGTCCAAGCATTCTCCAGCAAAAAGATCCAGCCATCAAGGATTACCTTGCTGCGATCTGAGCTCCAGCTTCACCTGAAATACAGGAGAATCTTACTAGGCAGCCTGGCTGGGAAGGCCCAGTTTAACCGGCAAGAAGCTTGAAGGAAGGGGCTCCTATGAAAGAGGCCTTTCCTCCTCGAGAGCAGCTGGCCAGTGGTGGAGCCGTCACTCATGATTCTGGGCAGGCAGACAGACACTCCCAGAAGTGAGGTGCTGCTGTGGGCCTGCCACGGCCTGGGAGACTCTCCAGGTGTCTTCCTGACCCAGGAAGTTTTCTGACACGAGCTAGGAGACTCCTTGGGTCCGGTGAGTAGGCAGGAAGGGCCATGGCTGTGCAGCTGTCCTCTCATCATTCTCACAGACCCCAGACTGTGCCAGGCGGCACCTGATGCAGTAACATGGAGGCAGAACAACAGCACTGACAACTCAGGACAAGCCTGGAGCTGTTCTTTCTGTTGAAACTGAGGCTCAAGGTGACACTGTGTCTTCGTAAAGAACTCTATGTTCCTATGGACTTCAGTGTTCGGTGACCAACCAGGTTACCCGTACCCTTAATGCTGCACTGTCTGAGCGGCAGTGCCCTGTGGTGGCCGCCTCACACACAGCACAGGCTCAGGCCAGCCCACGGGATGAAAAGCCCATGACCTATCATCCCGCCCCACCCTGCCCGCCACCTGATGGAAAGGTACCAAGGGGGCACATAGGATTGAAATCAGGGCAAACCCTGCAGCCACTGAGAGGTGGGTACACCTGCCAGGTGCAGGCTGCAAGCTCCAGAGAGGGCCAGGTGGTAGAGATGGGGAGGGAGCTTGTCCACTGCAGGCACCTCAGGGCAGGACTTCGTGCAGGGGGTTGCAGGAGCAGGTGGCCGGCCAAGCTGCAGAGCTGCCCGCCCGTGGGAACTTGCCTGAGGCACACTCGCTGCAGGTGAACCTCCCTTCTGGCCTCCGGGAAAGCCCAAGGCAGGCGAGGTGGAAAGCTCCACAGCAGGGTCCTTCACAGAGCAGGAGGCTGCCCGGCTTCTCACACAGCTGCGGGGGCAGAGCAGGCGGGTAAGCAGCGCCCAGCAGTCCCTTCTGCACCTCTTACCACAAGGTAAGCCGTCTGCTTCTGTCTCCAGTAGCAGAAAATCCCATTTTGCTACTCAAGGATATATAACAACACGCATGGGCAAACATCTGGCCCGAACAGAACGAACAAATACATTATCAGATTAAAACCAGATGACTGTTACAGAAAGAGGCCAGTCCTTAGCAATGGCAAAGGAAACAACAGGATCACAACCCTGAAGGATACATCCAAGATATTTTAAATCAGATTTGAAAATCAACAGAAATCAAAGGCATCCTAATCCAGATGGCAGGTGCCATGCTGAGTGCAGGCAGTATTCAACTTCCCTCATCAACTGCCTAGCATGGAAGCTCCCATGCCATCTTCAGCTGACGGATGGGGCAGGACTGAAGCACAGAGGGTATGTGGCCTGGCTGGTGTCCTGGGGGAAGACACAGGTCTAGTGATGGCCCCCTCAGCCCACAGCCTGGCCTGTCTGGTGTGCGTGTCATCAGCGAAGCTAAAACAGGCCTAGCGCCTCGGCTTTTCCAACAGGAACTTTATGTATGTGTGTGTATGGATTACATGATGTGTATACAAATCTCATCCTACATGCGAATTATGGATGTTAATGGAGGTAACTTAATCCCAGGATTCCACTGGCAGTCAGTCTGACCCCTTCAAAACAGAGATCAGTGAGTGATGGTGACATTGGGGAAGGGGTCTGGAGGGAAGAGAGAAGACACTACAAATTCGCTCTGCATACCAGGGCCCCAGTCAGACAGCTGCACAGACACGGCGGATGCTGCCTTCCCCTCACCTGGCACACGTACTCCTTTTTGGCAGTAACTCCTCGCTCAGACTTTTTGGATGAGACAGACACTTCAGTTTGTGTTTCATCTGCACTTTCATATGGGGACTCCGAGGGCTCGTCTCCGGGGCTGTCCGAGACCTAGAGATGAAGGAGGCGGATGACAGTTCACTAGTCGCAGAACACAGTGGGTGGCCACGCCCTGCAGGCAGGCTGGTCCCGCCCAGCCCCACCACCCTCCAGTCTTTCTCAGCACTGGCCTGTACTGCCAGTGATTTCACAGTGGAACCATCATCAACTGGTTTTTGTGATAATATAACCCGTAATTAGACTATGTAGAAAATTCAAAAATGGACTTTATTCTACCTAGTATTTAGCATATATATGCATATAAGAGGCATATTCCTTAAAATGAAGGAAGTGTTATGAACATCCAATTTGCTGTAGTAGGTGAACTAAGACAGGCTTTGGGAACAAGAATCTTGGCCCTTCTTACCTAGTCTGTTCAGGTTCTACTACTCTAAGGTGGGAGAAACATGCTAACACCAAACGAATGTGTAAAGGAACCACAGATGAAGGAAGTGTCAGCCTCATCAGGTGACCATGCTGTCCAGCTGCCTCCAGGGCGGAGACCATGTGTCCTTTCAAGTATGTGCCTATGCGGGGGTGCAGTCAGGAGAGTCTTCCGGACTCACACCACAGGCTGACCGTTCGGTTTCTCTTCTTTCTCCCATTGCCTATTTTTCCTGATATTTCACAGTTCACTTGTTCTCCCCACCAGAGAAGTGAGGTGGGCAAAGGCAAGGTAAAATCTACCTACTTGATTCACATCTGAGTCTATAAGTAAAAGGTCTGGGATAGAGGTATGGAATCCCTGAGCGAGTGGAATGGCTCGCAGGTTCTATCTCTTCTGTCTCTGTCTCCCCTTCATTTAACAGAAATCACCGAAGACCCGGCTGAAGCCTCACCCTCATGAACACAGCGTTTCACCCTCACCTGACAAGCAACATCAACAAATGTTTAAATGAATAAAATAGAGAATCTTCTTGTCTGTCAAATCAAGTGTTTTAAAAATTTGGTTTTTATTTGATGTTAGGTAAGTGAGTGTTGAACACTGAATTTTGGAGATGAAACAGAGCAAAAGCATAAACTACATTTCCTGTACACCTCAATCATCACAAAAACAAGTAATTATGTTATCGGCTTGCTGTTTGCCAATGAATACAAAGTTAGAAATTGGAATTGGGCCACATTAAAAAATAAAAGCCAACCCCACCAGGGACTCTGAGCAATCCTGTGACCTTATCAATGAGCTTTTCCACATTTAGCTGACATTACAGGGAGCGATGGAAAAAAAACAAATTAAAAACAAACACAGAAGTGTTTGCTGACTTCAGATTAATGTTAGAGTGGGCTTTTTTTTCCCCCTCCAGACGGAGTCTTGCTCTGTTGCCCAGGCTGGAGTATAGTGGTGCAATCTCAGCTCACTGCAACCTCCGCCTCCTGGGTTCAAACGATTCTCCTGCCTCAGCCTCCTGAGTAGCTGGGACTACAGGCGCCTACCAACAAGCCTGGCTAACTTTTTTGTATTTTGAGTAGAGATGGGGTTTCACCATGTTGGCCAGGCTGATCTTGATCTGCTGACCTTGTGATCCACCTGCCTTGGCCTCCCAAGGTGCTGGGATTACAGGCGTGAGCCACCGCGCCCAGCCAAAGTGGGCTTTTTCCAAGGGCTTCCGTCAGCTCTGACTGGTGACTGTGGGTGGTGACAGATGTGAGCCGCTCTTCTCGTCTCACTAGATACATCTCCTGACAGCACAAAGTCTAAAGAAAACACGGCCTCTTAATCTTGATTTCCTCATCTTTTCCAGGAAGAGGGACTAGTGTCATGAACACTAATCAAAGCAGTACACATTTTAAGGCTCTGTCACTGTGAGGCTACCAGGAGGGCCCTGAGGGCGTAGCTCACGTCCTGCTCTTTAACACCCACGAAGGGCCACTTGACGTGCTCTGAGTTCAAACCCCAAATTTAACAACCCCTCTGATATGGACTCAGCAGTGGGGACCTGAGCACTTCTGAGATGAGACTGGAGGGGGTGCCAGGGGAGCACAGGGCATCAGGAAGCAGTGGCCACACTGTCTGGGGCCCCACTCAGAGAGTCACCCACACAGGCGCCCAAGCTGACCCATCTGATGGGGGAACCAAGGCCCAGAGAAAGGGGCCTTCTGCATGGCTCAGAGGAGAGAGCCCCAGCGCTATCCACCAACCCCTGCTCTTCCCTTAACGTGGTGGAACAAACTTAAAAAGCTTTAAAAATGAGGAAAAAAATGCATGGAGAGAAAGACAGAAAACACAAAGCAGTCCTGGGTCAGAGGAAGGAACAGCACCTTTTATTTCAGATTTACAGAAAAAGTTAGCACGTTTCCACTTGGAGAGATTTCCTACATTAACAAAGTCTGTTTTGAGGAAATAAACACTGAATACATATTTTGAATGGAAATATATAAATGTTAACGACACACATGAGGCTCATTTCCTGATCAGGGTCTGGGACCCACATACAGAATACAGACCTTACAATAGTACAGTCCATGACACAGATTGTAAAGATTCCGACTTTTTCCCACCACACCCCCTCCCAGCCACTGGACAGACAACTAGCCACAGTCAGGGAGGATCCAATGCTCTCGGCTCGGCAACCACCCGCAAGGAGAGCAAAGTACGAGGGCGTCCCACAGCGAGCCTTACTCCAGCCGCAGGCTCCACCTCCACGCACCAGGTGACGTGACTCACTCGGAGAAGCCATTTGTGGAGGTGGCACATTCACCTGTACGGTCCCAACACAGTCCCAAATCTCAGTCTACAATATCTACGATCTATTCCATATCCAACAGGATGCATTTGGAAAGGAAAACTGCAGGGACTGAGCAGACACAGACTCTGTCAAGAACTTTCCCGTTGCTCCCCACGTCCACCACAGCCATGCTGCGGCACTGAGCTCCGAGCAGCTTAGCTCCTGACTTTTCAAAGTTTTCTTCAGTCTGAAAATACTTTCTCCACTCTCTACTCAGAATAAGATAGTACCAAGTTGCCTATTTGCCTTAGAAATACATTCCTTCAGGGCAGGGAATGCAGTCTCCTTGATCTATTACAAGGACTTTTCAAGATGATATTACCAAACATAATGGAACCTAGTGAACACATTCCAGCCAACTGCTAAAAGCACATGGCCCTTCAGGGTGACCTGTATGAGCCGCAGTCAGATGCCACCTTCTGTGACTGCAAAGCAGTCCCCTACTCTTCAGAGTGGCGTCATACACATTGAGTTTTTAATTTTTTGACAAAACAAATCCCTTCACAACTTGAATACGACATCGTTTTTGAAATACAATTACAGACCTTGAACAATAAATATTTCTATAAACTGACATAATTTTCATGTTGAAGTGATGCTTTTGTAAAGAAGGAAGTTGATGGCGAGAAGTACCTCCACAGTGTTTGCGTTTACAAATGACAACAGCCCTGTGCTCAGCAGATTAAATGAGTGTGAAATCAAGACTAATCTCAAACAGGTCTTCCAAGTTAACAGCACAGTAAAATGTTAGTCAAAATTAGTCACTCATCATCTAAAATACTATAGTTCATAAAATACTATAGTTCATAACAATTTTTATTAAAATGACCCTTCTAGGTTACACAAACTAGAAACTTCCTGGCTACCACTAAATTCTAGGGTCAGGGCTGGGGGTGAGTGAGTCTCTGAGAACAGAGGAAGTGTCCATTCACAGAGCACCGCTGCACACCACAGTCATCTTCTAACCTGCACAGGCTTTTGTACAGCCGTAGCCACACAGCCCCAAGCAGGTGGCAGCAAGGACCAAGTGTCACCTGTGGCCAGAGTGAGGCCAGGTGGCTGCTGTTCCCAATTCAAGGCCTGCCCGTCAAAAGTAAAATGTGTCTAAAATATCCTCTCAACCCAATTTGTCCCACTGTGTCCTGAGCAGTGGCAATCCCACAGGGAGTATGCTGGGGAGGAGTGTCTGGCTGACTGCAGGCAGCAGGCTGTGCACTGTCTGTAAAGGACTTGAGGACAATGACAAAACTGCCCACAATACACGTGCTTCCACTAGCACAGTGCTGAGCAAATCCCCCATCAGCCGGACCAGGACCCCCACCCCTACCTCAGTCGTTTCTTGAAAATACTATAGGCCTGGATGGTCAGCATGCTTCAAAATATTACCCGAGAGTTATATGCAAAAAGGCCAACAACTACAGGTAGGCTAGAAAAAAACATAAATGTGGATCTAACACGTAACCATGGAGTTCAAAGGTAACCAACCAACAAGATGAGGCCTGTTGGGCTGTTGGAGAGACACCCTGCTGTGAGAATGTCCCAAAGGAAGCATGCCCCTTGCTCAGCCAGTAAAGGAATCAGATGAATATAATACAAATAATTTTCTACCTGCTAATGAGTCAATTTGACATCACTGCCAGGTAAATTAGTGGTAATTTCTACTATTCGAGGTAAAACAATAAAAATGGTACCCAAAGTGATCAAAATCAATTTCGTTGACACAAAGCCCTAAAATATGAGTCTGAATATTTCTTTTAAAATAAGCAAGATCCGCCAGGTGCAGTGGCTCATGCCTGTAATCCCAGCATTTTGGGAGGGTGAGGCAGGCAGATCATGAGGTCAGGAGTTCAAGACCAGCCTGGCCAATATGGCGAAACCCTGTCTCCACTAAAAACACAAAACTTAGCCAGGTGTGGTGGTGGCCGCCTATATCCCAGCTACTCGGGAGGCTGAGGCAGAACTGCCAGAACCAAGGAGGCGGAGGTTGCAGTGAGCCGAGATTGTGCTACTTACTTACTGCACTCCAACCTGGGCGACAGAGTGAGACTCCATTTCTAAGTAAATAAATAATAAATAAATAAATGTAAGACCCCCTCCCCTCGCAAATTTTAGAAGCTAATAACAAGCCAATAAAAGCTGTGAGAGTATTTTGAGAAACCTTTTCTAATGATAGTTACTTCAGTTTCTCTGGCAAAAGACTATAATTTAGCTTTATAATCTCAAAGATAAACTGCAAACCTCAGCAATTACTCCGTTTATAGATTTTTTTAAAACTAAGGTGATGAACCTATTGATTTTAAATGCATAAAATGTTATATTTTCACACTAAGTCAAAAGGGCTCTCACCTGGTCTGTATACAAAAGTCTACCTGGTCAGAGGAACCTTTTAAATTTATTAACAATTTAAAAGGGCTAGATATGTTAGAGAAGTGTGTTGTAAGTCAAATGAAAAAGAAATGAAGCAAGCTTGCCAAAGTCAAAATGACCTTATTTTTCATCTACTGCTACCAGACAGGAGCCTCTCCAGTGAGGGGAATCCGTGGCTTTACAGTCCTCCAGGCACGTCTCAGGCCCAGATGCAGTGACTGATGTCAGCCATCAGAGGAGCCTCTGCTGCCAAGGCAACCCTTTCAACTCAACTGGATCAAACGAGCCAAGGACCTTTCCCTCACTTGGAAATGCTTATACTGGCTTCCATGCCAGGACACAGAGGAGGACAGAAGCCCAGCTCACAGCCCTGCTACCACAGGTGCCGCCCACTCACATCAGGCTTCTGGCAAGAGCCCTCTCAGGAGCACTTTCTTATCATCTTAATTTTATATACATCCACAGGCACTTTTTTGGTTTTGGAACTAGATGCTAATTTATAATCTTACTTTTCTTTTTTAAACATTTCTGTGACAGACTCAGCACTTGTTCTGGCAGCCTCACACACACCTCTGGGCACAAACCGTGGGCAAGAAAGGCCAGGGCCAGGGCTAGGGCAGCACGGGAGCAGCAAATTTGCTCCTGACAGCATGGCTCTCGCACAGCATCCTCCCTCCTTTCCTCTGGTGTGCTCAGCTCTTAAAGTCTCCAGCTACATGAAACTCTCCAAAGGCCCGTCTTCCCACCCCACCCGTGTCTTGCTCCACAGTCCCTGAGCACCCCATTTTAAATCTACCTAGGCTTCTGTGTGAAGTGCTTAAACAAAACACACAAAATCAGATCCCCTAGAGCTGCGGGGACCCCTCGGAGACCCTCTAAGCACCACTCCACCCACTCAAGAAGCAGCAGTGGGACAGAGGACCCCCGGACTCCTGTCCGAGGACTCTGCTCATCACACACAGTCACCCTGTGCCTTTCACCACATGAAAGATTGTATGTCATGAAACCTCGCTTAAGTTTCCTGCTGGTTTTAAGGAACAGTGTCTTAAAAACACTGGAGCTGTTTCTAGTTGGGAGATACAGGTATAAGAGATAAAATGTATACTCAAGACAGCACTGAGATGCAACTACACCTAGAGTCCGTATGACTGAAAAAAAGACATTTAATTTTTGCATCAACACTGAGGAACGGCCCACAGATCCATCTAGAGCAGGTGGGGCAATTTTAGAAGCAGATATAGAAAGGCTTGATGGCCCAGTGGCTCTCAGATCAGTCTTAGAAAAACAATTCAGGACCTCTATTGCCAATACGTGCACTACCTCAAGATGCCACCCTATTACAATGGAGTACTTACATTTTTAGAACAGCTACAATCTAACCTTCTATATATTCTGACAAGTTTTCACCTCTTGTGAATGCCTCAAGTTTTACACTAGAGAGCCACCTCCCCTTGCCAGGCACAGACATGGTGTGGTGTCCGAAGTGAGTCAAATGGGACTAAAATGGTTCCATGTATAACAACCAAACTTCATCTCAACAACCGGCAATTCAAATGTCTTAAGGCTAGAATGTATCACCATTATTTTGAGGTTCTTATGAAATGAAGGAATTCCATGTTAAATTAGTAGCATAATGAATTTCTGTACTCTTGGTAAGCCAATGGTCCTCCCTAAGTTCTTTTAAACAAGAGCTCTTTCCAGCCACCTCCTTCGGGAAACCAGGAGATGGCCCTCTCGGAAAACTCCGCTCCTCTATGACGAGCCCACTCCTGGCATCTGAAGTGGGGCAGTGCTGCCACACATGGGACTGTCCTTCTCACTGCAGAGTGCTGAGTTCACTAACCCCCACCCACCTTCTCAATGTCCCCAGGGAACGATGTCACCTCCCGCTGAGAAACACTGTCATTCCCGTCCATGGTCCCTGTGTGCTCCTTGGGTATTCAGTTGATGCCGATGTCATGCTGCTCTTTGGACACCATTTGGTCATTTGCAGGGTTTCACTTTCTCCATAATAGAGAGGGAGCACCAACACATTGGCTGACTTCGAATGCATCTATCAGTTATGGGCTAGCTGGCTGGTCACCCACGCAAAATTCATCATGCTGTAATTTCAAATGAAATAACCTTCATTTTCACCAAAAGCCTTTCAGGGTAGAGTCTTTACTTTGGGTGACTGCTTACTGAACCAGAGCCATTTTTATACCATCTTTTTCTCCCCATCTTTAAATTTCATGGTTTTTTTTGAGATTTTTAATTTTACTCCTGAGCTTTTTCATGTCCTTTGGAGTAACACAGCTGAGATTGCTCCTAGGCCACATTTGGGGCTATGTATCCTGCAACATTTGAGCAGAGCCAATAGAGCGACCCAACCAGCCCTCAGCCCTACAGTCCAGCACCCTAAAGCGCCACACACACAAATCCAGTGTTCTGCCACTTCTAGGTTTATTTCATCCTCGCATGCATAATGCAGTCAAGAGGACCACTGTTCATGCCAAAGCAAAATTTATGCTTTTGGATAAAAATAGAATGATGGTGATTTTATCATTTTTATTATTATAACCATTATTACTGTCACAACAGGAAACCATGGAGTCCTGGCCAGGCACCCTAAGCATCTTACATGCGTTACATTACTTACTGGTTTACAACAAAATATTAGTCAGAAACGTTCATTAAAGATAAAACACAGCCAAAGAATCTGCTGGGAATGAACTGTGGGCTACTCGCATGGTACTGTGAATAGTACACCTTCTGCTTTGATGAGCTGAAGGGCAAGTAAGCCTTTTCCTTGCCATGCAAAAATGCGGACACCTGGGGCAGGACACCAGGCTGATCCCCTACATTAAGACAATGAAACATGAGGGCTGATGCTCTACAGAAGCAACTGATGCAGCAGTTGGTGTAAATAACCTGATTACAGTATCCCCTCGGTCCGGGGCCTTGGATCAAAAGGGTTAAATGGTTCACAACAATACTGCAAATGATATTTTTTTCTAAAAATTTACTGTATCTAGTGTCATAATAAAACTGTTTAGTAAAAAAGGATAGAATCAAAACTCTTTCTGACTCTTATGTTGGAAATTAGTGTAGTATCTACAATACTGAACATATCTCATTGGCAATAAGAACAGCTGATGAGGACTCCTCCTAACATGTGCTGTTAGTTTGTTTCTGAGGGTACCGACGCTGCTATTTTCCACAAAAATCCAGTGAGTTAAAAACTAGAGGAGAAGCGACTCTAAGAGGGCCACCTGTTCCGTGCAAGGCCCTGCTGCAGCTCTGGACAGCCCCCAACTAAAGGGCCTGCCTTTCAACTTGAAATCTACATGGACCACTGGAATATGAACGTGTTTCTATTATGAGATGAATGTGATTGATTAAATGGCCTTGATTAGGTATCTTACCTTGGTCTTAAAATTTGTTATCTGTTTTCTTCATTGTATGTGTTTATTAATACCAGTAAAAACAGATTATCACACATCTTCCATAAAATGATTGTGATAGAAATGTCACTGAGTGTGTACGATGATACGCCACCTGCAGCAGCATCCTGGAATATTACATCATTCTAAGTGCAGTACAGGGCAGCTGGGTTCAAATCCAACTTGACTGGTGTGGGCTCCCACAAAAGCTGTTACCAGTGAAGGCGAAAAAAATAAGAATTTGCTCTACTAAAGGAATAAAAAATGAAGTTACAAAACACTTAAATCACATTAATTCCTTCACAGGCCTTTGTCATGCAAGTGTGTAATTTTAATCTATTCTCTTCCTCAGGGTGATGTAGTACCATGTAATAATTATTCCAATAAAAATTTTTATCACATATACCTTTTTCAAGAAGAATTTAAACTATAACATGACCTAAAGTGTTCTGAAATATCAACCCTATGAAAGTACCTTATTTCAAACAAATGTGATGAAAGGGAGGAAATATAAACATGCAAAGGGGGTGTGACCCAAATGGGTGTGTGTCAGTGTAGACCTCAAACAGCAATTCTCATGGTCACCTAACTCATATCAGAATCAGGCCCAGCAGTCAACAGAGTGTTTTTTATAACACTACACTTTGCCTCATATGCTAACAGGCATTCAATATTGGAAACATCACAAACATTTACTGTAGTTCAGTCGCGTTAATACATAATAGACAAGTTTATTTGTTCACCTAAAGTTGTTTTAACAGCATAATTCTATAAAAATGAACACTAATGGAAGATTTATCTAAGCCATACAAAAGTAGCTTAATGGAAAAGACCCAGTAATTTAAATGTTTTCATATAAGGAACATGATGCACACTATGGGATCTACGCATCACCTTCAAAATGCAGGAAGGTGCATTGATTTCACATATTTAATGTATTATATAAATGTATTTAACAACCTATCAACTTCTGACATTCTAAAGAATTAAAAGTTAAGTCTAATGATGATAAAATGTTTCATCTAAGTCTTCTCAAGGTCAGAACAACTGCCTAGGCCAGGGAGACTGAGCTCCCCTGACTCATGGGCAGGCCTCAACCCCTGCTGCACTAGCCTCATGCATGACTCTAAATCAAAGTCTTCGACATACATGACTTAGGATTAGGAATAACAGACAAGATTTCAGCAGGCTCCATGTTCTCTCTATTGTACCTGACAACAGTATAAGCAACAACTCAAGTGAATAACTGGACCAAAATTATGGTAACAGAAAAACTCATTAAAAATGTTGTTTAAAGCAAAAATCTCAACTTAAGTGAAAAATGTTTAATATTCTTCTTTGGAACTGTAAATGACCTTTCATTTAATTTTCTAGGATTTTAACTCAAACTTGGACAGAAAGAAAGGAAAAATAATTTGTATAAAATTTGCCTTTCCATATTTCAGTAAGCTCCTAGATGTTTCAGTTAATAATTCTTACTGCATTTTCTCCAGTGTGTCCCAACATCACAAATGCTTAGTTATCTACATGTATCAAACTGTAAACCAGCCCCCCAGTCCCACCATCCGTGAGCAGATCTCAACCACTACTGAGTTGGTTTGAGTCACTGCAGAAAATCCCACTCGGAGGAGTGGTCACTATCTGCACCACCACGAAGGATTCAGAGCGGCAAGCCGCAGAGCTCTCTGAGGCCCGCACAGGCTGCCCAGGTCCCTGACCTTCCTGCACTGGAAGGCCCACCCTCCTCTAACGAGTGGAAACAACTGAGGCACACCCCATCCTTCCTGGGGACCTCAGCAGGGACCTGGTCAGAAGTGCCGCCTTCTGACTCAGCACGAGTAAGGGGCCTGTCCAGCCCTTGCCTCACTACCCTGTTCCAAAAGGGCCCCCAGTTATCATCTCCTCATAAATATGACAAAAACAGGACCCATGTCTACAATGAGAAAATCAGCATCACAGAGAACCAAATAACAAGAAATTAAAACTCCAAAGCTCTATGAAGGTGATCCCTAAAAATCAGGAAACCAAAACTACCTCTGAACAAAAAAGTGTCAACCTACATTCTGTGGCTATGTTTTGTTTTTGGCAACAGCAAAAGTTTTAGGTTTGATAATAAAGTCTAAGTGTCATGTTACAATGATGGCAGGCAGCAGTCTCAAATAGCTTTATTTTGCTATCATATACTTTGCAAGTCCAGAACACACAAATCATATTACAGTGGTAGTTCTGACTCACCTCAACACTCAAGTAACTAAAAATGTGCCAGAATTTAAAGGATCAAAGCCATGAAATGTATGAGAACAAAGAAATCTTTGGCTTCCTCCATGAGCCTAGGTCTGGAAGCAACAGGAATCAGGTGTGGTGTGTGAGTCGCCCTCCACCCCACTCAGTATGTCAGCTCAACTGACACTGTGCCCTTTCAGAACCAACGTAGACTTACTTCCATGTGAACTCTTACAGTGTGAGGGCTACACAGAACACAACATTCTTAAGACAGATTTTAAGAACTATGAAACTGCATCAAGACTGAAGTATATCTGTACATGTACACACTGTGTGCGTGTGTATAAAAAGTGCTCAAATAAACTAACATAGTGCACTGTTTGTCCATGTCATGAATGTGAGATAGCCAAGAGGCCCTAAAGCATCTGCACTGGCAGTGAGCACCAATGCTGCACTTATGAAGTCTGAGTGTTACTCACACTGCAGCGTGGGCAGCTAAACGGCCTTCATACCAATGCCATGGTTACTGTTATTATTATTATTTTACCTCATTCTCAGTTAAGGATGCAGAAGGAGATGAACTTTTGCTAAACCCAAGAGCTGAAGATGCTGCCGTGGAAGCCCGATTTCGCTTCTTCAGTGGTTTGCATGCATCAGACAGATTTTTCGTTGCTGTAAAATAATTTTGGTTTGTAAAGTTTCAAATCATAAACCCTTAATCTTTTTACTGCTTTAAAATTGCCCCTCAAGTAAGTGAAGTTGTAAACATGAATCTTCTGGATTCCTTTGTCCTTCTGGTTTTTTATCATGGAAAAAATCTGAACATAAACAAAAGCAGACAAACTGTACAATGAACCCCATGTCCTCACTACTTGGCCCCCAAAAACATCAAGCTGGGGCCAGCACGGCTCTATCCATATCTGGTTCCATGTCCCCCTGCCAGATTATTCTGAAGGAAATCCCAGACATATCATTTCATCTATAAAAAGTTTAGCACAAATCTCTAACCCTAAAGTCTTACATATAACCAACCACACTACTCTCATGCTTAAAAGTAACCATGCTCTTAAGTCATCAGCTAGTGTTCAAATGTCCAATTGCTCACAAATGTTTAAAAAAAAAAAAAAAAAAAGAGTCTGTTTAACCGATTTTTAAAAGCCAGTCCAGCACCTCATGCAAAACAAGAAAAACAGAGCCATTCCCAATCCCCTCTCACTCTCCTCCCCCTCAGGGTTTTGTTTTCCTTTTAATTAAGAGTTGGAGAAGGTATGACTTCTTCAATAAGGGATCAAACAGGTATTTCAAAAAGATACCTAAAAGGTAAAATGAAGTGTAATTTCCCCTCTTATTTTTTGGCAGTTATTTTTCATATATGTTTTAAGCTAGTTTCTTTAGCATGTGAAATATAAATAATGAGCCCTTACTGTTAGCTTACATGCAGAGGGTCAGGATACTGAAGGGTGACAGAATCTACAGTAGCCCACTGGCACCATCAAGTAAGAAACCTGAAAATTTCTGGTTGAAATCACTTTTCTAGTAAAATTTCAAAGTGAAAATAATAGAGCCAAGTAAAAAGTAACTTCAATAAAATTTAGCCAAACCCTTCAAAACAACATACACATTAAAACAGTTTATTTTTCAACTGCAAGAGAACCTCCCTTCCTTTTCACTCCTAGCTTAATTGTGGATTCCTCCCCTGCCTTGTTCCCCTTCACCAGCCCCGGCCTTCCCCTTTCACACACTCAGCCCACCCACCCAGCCCAGCCTGGGCACCCAGAAGCCAAGAAGGAAAGGGCGCTGACCACATTACCTGCCTGGCTCTTGAGCGAGGAGGCTGCCTCCATGGCCTTGTAAGAGCTTGTTCTGGCCGTTTTGTCAGTGATTGTGTCTCTCTATTATTTAAAAAAAAAAAAAAAAAAAAAAAAAGGAAAAAAAGAAAAAGAACAACAAAAGGAAAAGAAAGGAAAAAATCTCCTCATGTGAATGAACACAGGTTGCTGAAAAGTTTCGTGGCAGAAACTTCTTCCTTTGGAAATGTGTTCCACACACAAGTCATCCGTGGTTGCCCAATCTCAGACTTTTTTTCACAATCTGGACTGATTCTTTCTTCGCACCTCCCACTCTCGCATCTGTCAGGAGGGCGAGGTGGGTGGGGCCACGCCAAGACCTGCTGCAGTCATGTGGTTAAGACACCTGATACAAGTCGTATTTAACATGCACCTAGACTCTCCACTGAACCCAGAGCAGAGCATGAACATGAGAAAAACTGATCCTTCCATTCAAGAGGTGCCCAATCAAGTTAGACTCAGCCCTGCTAAGTCAGGACCAACATTACTAGTATCACTACACTGAGGATTTCCAGTTTTTAGACAAACTCCCGATACACCTAATGAACAAGGATCATCAGTAAAATATGTCACAACTGAGAAAAGCAAAAAAAGGGAGAAATGATCATGAAGCTTTTATCGAGGGCTGAGATTCTGAAGGGTGTGGCTGAAAAATGCCCTGTCCCCAGAGCCCTAAAGCAGTGCTGCCCAGGGAACGACTTGCCACTCCTGCACTCATACCCAATCTCACCCACCTGCCTGGAACCAGAGCTGGTAAGACAGGATGCAGTGGTGTGGAGTCCAGAGGATCATGCACAAGGTGACAGGAGAATGCACTTGAGACGGTGCCCAGCATGTCAGAAGTGCTCAGTGCACATTGGGTGTCATATGTGGTTTGGATCAGGTTTATAAAACGCAAATCTGAAGAGACACCACTACTTCTTTTTATCATGTGCTATCTCCTGAGATAGTAGCTAATAAAACATTCCTAGCCACTTAATGTGAATTTTAGTATTTTGAGTTTCCAGGGTCATGTATTTTTTAGGTATACTATTTACATAAATATTTCAAAGCAACCAGTTTCAGTATGATTGCCAGCAAAGGGCTACTTTAATAGAAGGTAACCTGGTCAGCCGCAGTGGCTCACACCTATAATCCCAGCACTTTGGGAGGCCGAGGCAGGTGGATCACTTGAGGTCAGGAGGTTGAGACCAGCCTGGCCAACATGGTGAAACCCCATCTCTACTCAAAATACAAAAAAATTAGCTGGACATGGTGGCATGCACCTGTAATCCCAGCTACTCAGGAGGCTGAGGCACGAGAAGCACTTGAATCCAGGAGGTGGAGGTTGCAGTGAGCTGAGATTGCACCACTGCACTCCAGCCTGGGTGACAAAGTGAGACTCCCTCTCAAAAAAAAAAAAAAAAAAAAAACTTAGGCGACCAGAGCAAATATTAAGTGCACGCTTCCTGGTAACTATAAACCTTAATGACTACAGGTGAATCTGACCCAGCTTACTGCTGAACACTTGCTCGCTCAGCAACCTCACCTGATGGCAGGTGCCCCAGAAGAATGTTCTGTCGGCCAGAAAAATGGGGCAGGGCCTGCCTGCTCCTCTCAACTATAAACACGAGTTTAAAGAAATAAGATGAATGATATGGTGTCCACATATTTACACCTTAGCAATGTGAGATTTATTTTCCATTCTTTGGAATAAAAAGAACATTTTAATTTAGATCAGTGAAAGACAGAATGAAGCTTTACTCAAAATCACAAATATACAACTACTCTGTCAGAACTTTTTTTTTTTTTTTTTTGAGACGGAGTCTCCTTCTGTCATGCAGGCTAGAGTGCAGTGGCGTGATCTTGGCTCACTGCAACCTCCGCCTCCCAGGTTCAAGTGATTTTCATGCCTCAGCCTCCTGAGTAGCTGAGATTACAGGCATGTGCAACCACACCTGGCTAATTTTTGTATTTTTAGTAGAGATGGCGTTTCACCATGTTGGCCAGACTGGTCTCAAACTCCTGACCTCAGGTGATCCACCTGCCTCGGCCTCCCAAAGTGCTGGGATTACAGGGGTGAGCCACCACACCCGGCCAGAACTACTATCAAATAAAATAGAAATTCAAAGTACTAAGTCTAATTAAAGTCTCAGTTCATGAAAAAGTTAACTGGACGGACATCTGAGACAGCTGAAATGAATGGTACTACTTCATACACGGAAAAGGGCTCACGTCTTCTACATGCATGGCACTATATGCTAGACAGGATAACCCAGCGCCTGCTTGGTTGGTCTCACTCCCCTGCAGGCACCAGGCAAACTGTGCCCCTGGACACACACTGGCAGTAAGCGAGGAGCACAAGGACCAGGGGCTGGCTTTGTAGCTACGCTGCCCTTTTCCTGCACAGCTGTTTAGTATTCCCATTCAGTAAACAATAACATGAATTACTAATGAACTAAACGAGTCTATAAAATCTAGGTTCATTGCCTTTAATGAATTGTTGACTTTTTACTGACATGTAACACGTATCCTTAATGGATGTTCATGCCAGTTCATTACTTACATCCTGAATAATAAGCCCTATAGAGAGGTTATGGTGTTTGGGGTTTTGTTGTTTTTTTTTGAGATAGAATCTTGCTGTGTCGCCCAGGCTGGAGTGCAGTGGCGTGATCTCAGCTCACAGCAACCTCTGCCTGTCAGGTTCAAGTGATTCTCCTGCCTCAGCCTCCTGAGTAGCTGGCATTACAGGCACATGCCACCATGCCCGGCTAATTTTTTGTATTTTCTTTTTTTTTTTTTTCGAGACAGAGTCTCGCTCTGTCGCCCAGGCTGGAGTGCAGTGGCGCAATCTTGGCTCACTGCAAGCTCTGCCTCCCAGGTTCACGCTATTCTCCTGCCTCAGCCTCCCAAGTAGCTGGGACTACAGGCGCCTGCCACTACACCCGGCTAATTTTTTGTATTTTTAGTAGAGACAGGGTTTCACCATGTTTGCCAGGCTGGTCTTGATCTCCTGACCTCATGATCCGCCCGCCTCGGTCTCCCAAAGTGCTGGGATTACAGACATGAGCCACCACACCTGGCCAAAGAGGTCATTTTTAATGACAATTTTGTCCAATCTAAAAAACAAGTATTACTCAAAGCATTTGGATGTCTGTTTTCTTGGAAAGCAACGTATCATCAGTTTCTGTGATAACACCCCTGGCGGGTAAGAACTTGCTTTCTTAAGCAGCCTTTCTCAATGGGATTCTGTGAGCAATGCAAGCCTTCTGCTGAGTACCAGCCTGAGAGGAGCTGAGTGCACCGCCACCCACATCTCACATGTGCTCCCATGCAGGGAAAAAGTGGCACCAAGAGTCCCGCAGCATACACTCTGACAGGTCGGCAAACCTGGAACACAATTACCTTCCGAAGACTGTGCTTGTCTGTCCTGAGTCTTTTCCTGGGCGTGTCCTCAACTTCAACATCTTCTGTAGGGTCCTGTGTCCTCTTTGTGTGGTTTCTTTTTTTCCCATTTACGTTACCTGGAATGAGGGATGGGGAAAACGTAGATGAAAACCACTCCAAAAACTGCCTTCGAAGCACTGTGAGAACATACCCAGGGCATTCAACATATAGATCCAGCATGATGTGTTTCCTGTAACCCTGCTGATTTCCAGGGCTTATGTCTTACAGATCAAATCTCTTTACAACAAAAAAACTGGCGACTGTATCTAACCTTAGAGATTACATTCAGCTCACTTTGGCCTCCCAAAGTGCCAGAATTATAAGCACTAGCCATCCTGCCTGGCCAAGGATTCCAAAGATTGCTTTCTTTTTTTTTTAAGATGGTGTCTTCCTGTGTTCCCCAGGCTGAAGTGCAGTGGCGTGATCTCAGTTCACTGACACCTCCCCTTCCTGGGTTCAAGCGATTCTCCTGCCTCAGCCTCCCGAGTAGCTGGGACAATAGGCGCGCACTACCACACCCAGCAAATTTTTTGTATTTTTAGTAGACAGGGGGTTTCACCATATTGGCCAGGATGGTCTCGATCTCTTGATCTCGTGATCTGCCCACCTCGGCCTCCCAAAGTGCTAGGATTACAGGTATGAGCCACTGCACCTGGACAGGACTGCTTTTCTTATTCAGCAATTCCCCCAAGGCTACCACAGTGCCCAGGACAGGGGTGTAATAAATGGTTTTCAAATATCAGACTTACATTTTATCTACAAAACTGCTTATCTGAACCTTTGTAAACAAACCTGAGCACACAGCAAGTATGCAATATATTTTTGTCCAATTAGTGACTCACCTTACCCTAAAAGACTTCCAGAATTTTCTTTTTTATTTTTATATTTATTTTTTTAAAGATAGAGACAGGATCTCACTACGTTGCCCAGGTTGGTCTTGAACTCCTGGCTTCAAGTGATCATCCCACCTCGGCCTCCCAAAGTGTTGTGATTATAAGTGTGAGCCATCTGGCCAGGTGGGGTGGCTCATGCCTGTAATCCCAGCACTTTGGGAGGCCAAGGTGGGTGGACCACCTGAGGTCGGGAGTTTGAGACCAGCCTGACCAACATGGAGAAACCCCGTCTCTACTAAAAACACAAAATTAGCCGGGCATGGTGGCACACACATGCCTGTAATCTCAGCTACTCGGGAGGCTAAGGCAGAAGAATCACTTGAACCCAGGAGGTGGAGGTTGCAGTGAGCCAAGATCGTGCCATTGTACTCCAGCCTGGGCAGTAAGAATGAAACTCCGTCTTAAAAAAAAAAAAAAAAAAATTTCCTTACTAACATTCAAAGACTTGTGGAATTTAGGTTGAACTTTAAAAAAAAAAAAACACTTGCTACTTTTTAAACATTTCCTTAAAGAACCACGTTAAGTAGTAACACTTCATTTATATATGCAAATTAATGGTTTCCTCCACGTTTGCTCAGCTGTGTCATGTGTTAGGTGTTCCCAGGAATAGCCACTAATCCAAGACCTAAGGCATCCAAACAACACTGACCTAAGACAGTAAGGTGTGAAATAAGAGTGCAAATTCTAGATAGATGATTAATTTCAACATGCCAACGTTTATTTTAAATACAAATCCAATATTTTCATTTGCATGACTGCTTTACAGAGAGGTTCAGGGTTTTTATTAATGGACTCTTCATAAAACATCTTGCAGAAGGACACTGTTGCCCTGAAGGACACTGTCACCCTCAAGCCTCACTACTGTTGGGACAGAAGACACCAGCAAAAGAGCACTCAGCTCCACAGGGTCCAGCAAGGCCTCAGGTGGAGTTACAAGTAAGTGCCCATGCCCTGGTGCCAATGCTTTCACAGAGCCTCACCTCGGGTCTAGGCCAATGCAAAAGAAGAGTCAGCAGCCAGAGCATGGGGGCCCTTACCAGCTGCAGTTCCAGCCTGGCGTGATGGGGGTCAGCTAAGCAGCCCTCATGAAAGCTCCACTCCTGGCCACACCACTGCAGGCTGGTGTAAAGGCAGCCTGAGGAAGAAGCCCGTGGAATGGTCCGCAGCAGGACCTGCTCAGCCACTGCCAAGCGTAGGCACCATACAGCACAGTCAGCCAAACTCTCGAGGACCCCTTCAGGCAGGTCTGCCTTCAGAACACCCGTTCATGAGCACAACGCCAGCCCCACACCTCTGGTTTCCCACAGGCGAGGTCCTTGACACAGCACCTCCTAAGCACCTCTCCATTCATCCAGGATGAGGCAGCAGCAGCCATTTCTCACAGAAATAAGCAACAATCCATCTGTATGGATTTTTGGGGTTTTTTTTTTTTTTTTTTTTTTTTTTTGAGATGGAGTTTCGCTCTTGTTGTCCAGGCTGGAATCCAATGGCACCATCTCGGCTCACTGCAATCTCCACTTCCCAGGTTCAAGCGATTCTCCTGCCTCAGCCTCCCAAGTAGCTGGGATTACAGGCATGTGCCAGCATGCCCGGGTAATTTTGTATTTTTAATAGAGATGGGGTTTATCCATGCTGGTCAGGTTGGTCTCGAACTCCCGACCTCAGGTGATCCGCCCACCTCGGCCACCCAAAGTGCTGGGATTACAGGCACGAGCCACTGCGCTTGGCTGGATTTTTTTTTTTTTTGAGACTGAGTCTTGCTCTGTCGCCCAGGCTGGAGTGCAGTGGCGTGATCTTGCCTCACTGCAACCTCTGCCTCCTGGGTTCAAGAGATTCTCGTGCCTCAGCCTCCCGAGTAGCTGGGATTACAGGTATGCGCCACCACGCCTGGCTAATTTTTTTGTATTTTTAGTAGAGATGGGGTTTCACCACGTGGGCCAGGCTGGTCTTGGATTCCTGGCCTTAAGTGATCCACCCACCTTGGCCTCCAAAAGTGCTGGGATTACAGGTATGAGCCACCATGCCCAGACATTTGTGTAGATTTCTAACACTGAGGCCATGGGTGCGTGACAAAGATGTGGTGTGCCATCTTAGTTGTTAGCACCAGGGTCACTTGAGAGTCAGGATTAAAGGGCACCCAAGAACCTGCACACACCTGACACACAATGTGGGTAGAAACTCATCTGTCACTTCTATCCACTAAGCAGTCAGTAAAATATAACACAATCAAATTTATGCTTACACTTTGAGGGTAAGCTGAATCTGGCTTCAGGAAGAGCCGGCTCATTTTTAAATAAGCCAGTCATTTAAAGGGAACATGTCGGCCGGGCGCGGTGGCTCAAGCCTGTAATCCCAGCACTTTGGGAGGCTGAGACGGGTGGATCACGAGGTCAGGAGATCGAGACCATCCTGGTCTACACAGTGAAACCCCGTCTCTACTAAAAAATACAAAAAACTAGCCGGGCGAGATGGCGGGCGCCTGTAGTCCCAGCTACTCGGGAGGCTGAGGCAGGAGAATGGCGTAAACCCAGGAGGCGGAGCTTGCAGTGAGCCGAGATCACGCCACTGCACTCCAGCCTGGGCGACAGAGCGAGACTCTGTCTCAAAA
>NC_045436.1:182767893-182832737 GCF_002776525.5 Piliocolobus tephrosceles
CAAAAAAAAAAAAAAAAAAAAAAAAAAAAAGAACATGTCTCTAAATTTAGCGTATTGATAGAGTGAGGAATATTTTCTTTTCAAGAAAATATGCAAGTCCTAAATATCCTTGCTAATCTAAATTACAGTATTTGCAATGAACACTGAGCAAACTGAACAAAATTCAAGATTAATGAGATAGTTGGTGAAGAGATCTAGAAACACCTAAATCAAGATGAAAACATCTGAGAAAGAGAAAGGTGACAGTAGCACATGTGACCAGACCCTATTGCTTCTGGGCTCCGACTTTATTTCAGGTGAGTCTTGAAACACCTTATGTTTGGCCTCTCCAGAGCTCCTCAATGATGAATCTTCAGAGATACAGTACTTTGGTATTTTAAATTGATACCCCAATATGTCACTTATTTTTACATTCAAATATCAGTTTTCCACAATTTGCGTCCAAGCACACACAGATCACGAATCTAACCATTGTTACGTATCTTCAAATCTTACAGCGTCAGCTCTGCCCAAAGCAAAGTAGCACTTTTTGTTTTCCAAGTCGAAGGCCTAGGAAGGACCAAAAGACACCTGAATTCAAGGTCAGTCCAGTCACCCTTCTTGCGCTATGAGCTCTCGGGCAAACAGGCCAGGAGCAGCCCACACTCCAGGCCCCTGTAAGGTGCAGACTACAGCCGAAACCAGGAGGGCTGCTCTCAGAAGTATGGGAAGTGCTGCCTCCTCGGAAGTCACAGGCCTGAAGGCTGACACTACCACATCATGTAAGCCTGGAATCCAAGAGACAACCTTCCCCTCCCCTTCCTTCTTCCGTCCTCTCTTACACAGCCCCATCAGCAGCAGTGACCACAGTGGCTGCTCAACTTGGGCAGGAGAGCAAGGGAGCCACAGCCCAGTCGGGACCACACAGAATAGCTCTTATAAGCCAGGAAACGCAGACGGCAGAGGCTGTTTTTACTGTGACCACATGCACTTGGACCGCTGGTCCAAACCCCATGGGTCAGAAACGGGGAGAGTGGACACACTTCCCTATAGTTCCAAGACCAGAGCTCAGTTTGCTACACTACACACGTCAACCCAAGCAGAGGACATCAGCATAATGCTATGTTTACCAGAGTCTTCTTCAGCCTGGACAGGGGCCACCAGGGCAAACTTGGTGTTGTAGCGCGCTCTCTGCTTCTCACTCAGCAGACTCCACTGTGACCTGAGCAGCTCTTCAATCTCCTCACCTGAAGCATCTGGGTGCTCAGCCACCACCTGTGGGCACGGGAGAAGGTGCAATGAGAAGTTAAATCCATAAAACTCACTGGGTTTTGCTTTGCATGAAATTAAATGTACGGCCCTTTAGAACTTAGCGTGTGGCATTTTTATTCCCACATCATGGAACTATGTCCATAAAAGCTTCAAAGAAAAGTAGTGCTTAACTGATGCTGTGACTCACTAAAAACTCATAAATGAGAACAGTGCCAGTGAAAACAATTCAACGCTACTTCTGTAAATGCTGGAAACGATACATGACAAAAATATATACATACTTTTCCAAAACCATTAACTAACTTAAGACCCAGCCTCTAGGCATCCCTGAAAAATTAGCTGTAGAGCCAGTGCCACAGGAACAAACGCCGCCCCTGAGCATGGAGGTGGGCTCAGCTCAGTGTCCTCACTGGGCAGCACCCACTCTCGTCTTTCACGTACAGGCCCTGGACAGGGGTGAAGGCACACACCAAGGAGTGCAAGCTGGCTTCTGTCACAGCCCAAGTCAGCACACGGAGACAACCTTGCACAGCCAAGAGACGAGGCTTCCCTACCTTCCAGCCACACGAGGACTGCCAGCATCAGCACCCAGAGCATGCTAGAAATGCAGACTCCCAGGCCCCACCCCAACCTGCCTACCAGGAATCTGCACTTTTACAAGGTCTCCAGGATGATCCGCAGACACACTGAAGTCTGATCCTGGGGCCTTGGCTGCACCTGGTAATAACCTGGGTGTTTGAAATCCCATGGTGCTTAGGTCCCACCCAAGATCAATCCAACCCGGCAGGTCTGGCCTCAGTGATTTAAAGATTTCCCAGGGGTTGCTAATGTGTTCCCAGGTCCGAGAGCCACGGATCTTGAGAGCAGGGCACAGGGCTGACACACTAATGCCTGCCAGCCAGGTGTAACCCACCACCTGCTTCTGCTCAATGTCTGAAAAATGTCCTAATATTTCATGACACAAAAATTACAGGAAATTCAAACAACAGTGTCCACAATGTTTTATTGGATCTCAGCCCCACACATTTGTTCCCATGCTGCCCATGGCTGTCTTCCTGCCACAACAGCAGAGCTGAGCAGTCAGAACAGAGCCCTCACTGCTCAACAGCCCTTTGGAAACAGTCTGCTGACTGGCTTGGTATCAACCAGCATGCTCCAGAGCCAGATCCGGCTATTACGCTGGCTCCTCTACTAGGTAGTTCTGTGGACTCTGGTGAGTGAAGGCACTGTCTCTGCCTCCACTCTGTGAAATGGGGCAGTAACACTCCACCTGGCAGTGCTAAGGAACCATCAGGTTAGTGTTGGCTGGTTACCATCACCACCTGGACCTACCACCTGCCCAGACAATACAGGTAACCTCTGCCCCCAAACCCAAACCCCTCCTCACAAGATAGTCACCATAGATGGCTTCTTATAGCCTCCCATGGCCCCACCATCTGCCCTCCTGTTGCCTGCAGGAGTCATGGGCTCCACTCCCTCCTGTCCTCACCCTGGCCTGGACACCAACATCCACCAATGCCCACCCACCTCTCTAGACAACCTGCAGACACCCCCAGCCTAACTGCCTGGGACCTCCCACCTCGAGGGCACCTTCTGCAGTTCCAGGTCTGGCTCTGACCTCCAGCACTCCACCAGTGTTCCCTGTGGGGTGCCTGTCCCCAGCCCTGCGTAAGCCTACTCCTGCCACATCCCTCCCAACCCAGCAGGCCCTGCCCTGATTGCTGCCATGACCCACCCATGCCCAACTCTTCAAGCTCCAAGGGCCTCAGCTCTTCAACCAGCGAAAGTTTCTGCACAGGGCTTCGGATCCACAGCACACCTGCCTCTCATCTCCTCCAACACAGCACATTCCTTCATAGGCCTGCTGCCCTTCCACCCACCTCTGCCCCTAGCACCCCATCACCCACCATGACTCCAGAGCCCCCAGTTAGGATGAATCGTAACAGTGTCCTTTACTGCTTCATCAAAGCAGAGTCACCAGCACCCTGCAATCACCCCACCTCACAAGACAGTCACCACAGATGGCTTCTGTGGGGAAGCCAGGAAAGTGTCATCACCATCTTAGGTTAACAGAGCAATGACTCCTCATTAAAGTCTCCCAGCTTCACAACGAAACCGTATGGTATGATGGTTACGAGATCTGAAAACATAAAAGTGCACGCTCACACACACAATTAGGGTCAGGTCCCAATTCTACTTCCTGACTGCATCATCTCACTGAAACCTTACAACTTTAAGCTCAGGTTAGCCAGCTATAAAGCAGAGATAATTTATATCTATCTTACAAGGTTATTCTGAGGAGTACTAGATATACTTTGGTACAATAACATACTGGCAAGTATCTGACATGTGGTAAGCACTCAATAGTGGCCACTTCTTTATTCTTAACATCTCCAAAACAAGCTGGACACAGTGGCTCACGCCTATAATCCCAACATTTTGGGAGGTCCAAGTGGGAAGATCACTTGAGGCCAGGAGTTTGAGACCAGCCTAGGCAACAGAGCAAGATCGTGTTTAAAAAAAAACAAAAAAAAACAATTATTTTTAAATTAGCTGGGAATGGTGGCAAGTGCCTATAGTCACAGCTACTTGGGAAGTGGAGGTGGAAGCATCACTGCAGCCTAGGAGTTCAGGGCTGCAGTGACCTACGATTGTGCCACTGCATTCCAGCCTGGGAAACAGAGTAAGATTCTGTCTCAAAAATAAATAAAAATTTAAAACATACCAAAAAACATAGAAAACCAAATTTCCGCAATCCCACAGCTGACTAAAACATTGCCAATATAATTGGCGACTCTACAAATCAGTCTTCAGATCACATTCCCCTCCTTCATCCTTCATCCCACCTGCTCCCTACACATTTTTTTTTTTTTTTTTTTTTAAAAAGACAGTCTCACTGTGGCCCAAGTTGGAGTACAATGACGTGATCTCAGCTCGCTGCAACCTCTGCCTCCTGGATTCAAGTGATTCTCCCACCTTAGCCTCCTGAGTAGCTGGGGTTATAGGCATGCGCCACCATACCTGGCTAATTTTTGTATTTTTAGTAGAGACGGGGGTTTCACCATGTGGGCCAGGCTGGTCTTGAACTCCTGACCTCAAGTGATCTGCCCGCCACGGCCTCCCAAAGTGCTGGGATTACAGGCATGAGGCACTGCACTGTGCTACCCCCAACACTTTTTAGAGTTTCCTTTTGTTTTCAGGCTTCACTAAGAATGTTTAGGTATCCATCCTCCAAGACGACCCCCCACCCCTCCGTGACCCCTGCCTCCTGGAGCTCAAACCCCCACTACTGCTTACGGCGTAATCAATATCACAGTGCAGAAATGGTTGCATATGACTCCAAGTGTAGAGCATAAAAGATATCCACCTTGCTCTTTTTTGGATCACTTGCTCTGGAGAAAGCCAGCCCCCATCCAGTTGTGAGGACACGCCAGCAGCCCTACGGAGAGGGCCACATGGTGACGAACCGAGGCCTCCTGCCAGCAGCATGAGTGAGGGGAGGTACCCTGGAAGCAGACCCTCCAGCATCAGTCAAGCCTTAGGATGATGTAGCCCCAGGTAACATCTTAAATGCAACTTTACGAGACCCTGAGGCAGAACCACTAAACTAAGCAGTTGCCAAATTCCTGGCCCACAGAAACTGAGACAATAAATCTATGCTGTTGTTTTAAGTCACTAAATTTTGAGGTAACTTGTTATGCAACAATAGAACTAATACCAACGCATGTACAAAGAACTGAGACATAAAGCACTGGTTCCACTCCAATGGATGTATAAAAATTAGGATCAGGAAAGGTAGAAAAGGCTTTAAAAATTGAAAACTCAGGCTGGTGCAGTGGCTCACGCCTGTAATCCCAGCCCTTATGGAGGCCGAGGTGGGCAGATCACCTGAGGTCAGGCGTTTGAGACCAGCCTAGCCAACATGGTGAAACCCCATCTCAACTAAAAATACAACAATTAGCTGGATGTGGTGGCACGTGCCAGTAGTCCCAGCTACTAGGGAGGCTGACAGGAGAGGATCGCTTGAACCCAGAAGGCGGAAGTTGCAGTGAGCTGTGATTGCGCCACTGCAATCCAGCCTGGGCAACACAGTGAGACCCTGTCTCAAAAATTTAAAAAAAAAAAAAAAATTCAAAATTCAAGCCAAACCAGGCACAGTGGCTCACACCTGTAATCCCAGCACTTTGGGAGGCCAAGGCGGGCAGATCACGAGGTTAGGAGTTTGAGACCAGCCTGGCCAACATGGTGAAACCCTGTCTCTACTAAAAATACAAACATTAGCTGGGCGTGGTGGCGGGCACGTGTAATCCCAGCTACTTGGGAGGCTAAGGCAAGAGAATCGTTTGAACCTGGGAGGCGGACGTTGCAGTGAGCTGGCAGAGGTTGCAGTGAGCTGAGATCATGCCACTGCACTGCAGCCTGACGACATTGCAAGACTACGTCTCAAAAAAAAAAAAAAAAAAATCAGGCCAAAAAAACCTGCTAGTGAAAATGCTGCTTATACTGGAGCCAGCCAGGCGCACTGGCTCACGCCTGTAATCCCAGCACTGTGGGAGGCTGAGGTAGGAGGATCACTTCAGGTTGAGGCCAGGAGTTTGAGTCCAGATTAGGCAACATAGCGAGACCTCATCCCTATAAAAAATAGAAGTTAGCCAGGCATGGTGGCACATGGCTCTAGTCCCAGCTACTAGGGTGGCTGAGGTGGGAAAATCACTTGAGCCTAGGGAGGTCAAGGCTGTGGCGAGTCATGATTGCTCCACTGCACTCCAGCCTGGGCGACAGAGTAAGACCCTGTCTCAAAAACAAAAACAAAAAATCTTTATATATATGTAAAGAAGTACATTTCTTCACTAGTAGGGAGAAACAAAGTTAGAAAGTGACCTCTAGGCTGGGTGCAGTGGCTCACACCTGTAATCCCAGGACTTTGGGAGGCCAAGGCAGGTGGATCACCTGAGGTCAGGAGTTCAAGACCAGCCTGGCCAACATAATGAAACCCCAATCTCTACTAAAAATACAAAAATTAGCCAGACGTGGTGGCGTGTGCCTGTGGTCCCAGCAACTCAGGAGGCTGAGACAGGAGAATCGCTTGAACCCAGGAGGAGGAGGTTGTAGTGGGCCAAGGTGGCTCTTTCACACTCCAGCCTGGGTGACAATGCAAAACTCCATCTCAAAAAAAAAAAAAAAGAAGAAGAAGAAGAAGAAGAAGAAAAAGAAAATGACTTCTAAAGAGTCAGCAAGTAGCAACAAAAAGTCCTGAAGTCAGCCTTCCATCTAGGCACCCTAGAAAAGGAAGGTCCAGGAAACAGCAGGGAAGCTCCACCTGACTCGATATCTCAAGGGACGGCCATTGGTTAACAGACAACCCAACAAAAACCATCCTTGTGTGTACCAGCGCTCCCAAAAAAGAAAAAACAATGTAGAAAGACCTAGATAGATGGAAGCAGGGAGGAGCTTCTTCAAGTTTAGAATTGCTTATTACAGAACAGTTATAAAGAGCATCCTAATAGTCACTGCTTTTCTAATAGAAAATTCCTCAAAACCACCCAGCCAGAGTCCAGTGGAGGGAAGGGAGGCCCCACGGGCCTTCCATCAGTGACCAGGGGTGGGCAAGGCAGTGCTGGACATTAATACAGAGCTCCATTTTTGGTAGTTTTTGCTTTGACAGGATCTTGCTCTGTCATCCAAACTGGGGTGCAGCGGCACAATGATGGCTCACTGCAGCCTCGACCTTCCAGGCTCAAGTGGTCCTCCTGCCTGGGCCTCCTGAGTAGCTGAGACTACAGGTGTGCACCATCATGCCCTGTTAATTTTCTTGTTTTTTTTTGTAGAGATGGGAGTCTCACTGTATTGCCCAGGCTGTTCTCGAACTACCAGCCTCAAGCAGCCTGCCCTCCTCGGCCTCCCAAGGTGCTGCAATTACAGGTGTGAGCCACTGCACCCTGCCCAGAACTCAATTTTAACTGTACACCTTCAGTTTGGTTTTATATTACTTTTAGTACAGTGCCAATCCAGACTTTCGTTTTTGGCACATTTCTTAGCACTAGAAGGACCACCTGAGATCAACTTGGGTCCCAAAAAGCCAACAGGGTGGTCTTTGGACAGTGGCTTTCTCAGGTACCCACTTTTTTTCACAATTCCAAACTAGTGAACAGGTTGTGGAGACACAGCCAAGCAACATGCCAGAGTGGCTGACGGGGCAGTTCCCACCCAACACAGCCTCACCCTCCTTCCAGGGCCCAAGAGCATACAGCACCTCACCCACCCTGTGCAGGCCTAGCTGTCAAACACTGAGGTGTCCAATCAGAGCTTGCCACTGCACCCTCCCCCAACATGCCTGAAACGGTGGCTGTCCACACATTGCTGAGTGCTTTAAACCATTTTATTTTAGTTTAGTTTTGGTGGAGATAAGATCTTGCTATGTTGTCCAGGCTGGTCTCAAACTCCTCGCCTCAAGTGATCCTCCCACCTTGCGCCTGTCCTGCTTTGTATCATTTTATATCCAACAATGACCACAGCTACTCCACCAGGTGTTAATGGCTCCTCCCTGGGTAGACCTCTTGGCTCCTGGAGAGAGGCACACACCTTCACAGCTGCCCACTTACACTTTTTAGATGGACGCAGAGAAAGGGATAGGTTAAACTCAATTATGGGTATGTGGCCCTTTTCAAACTTTACACAAGTGATAGAATGTGCACACCCTTCAGCAATTTGTTTCTTCTTTGACATCCAATGAGTTCACTTTAACTGATGTGTAGTCACACTGTAGGAATACACCATAGTCTGTCACTCGGTAACTTTTTGGTTTTGGACACTGTGGTCTCTCTTTGGGTGCAAGGGCAAAATTACTCTAGGGTAAATAGGAGTAAAACTGTACGAGGAAAAAAAGCACATCTTCAATTTCACTAGATATTGCCAAATTTCTCTCAAAACAGGTGTAATAAATGATGTTTTACCAGCATTGTACGAGGAGTCCCACTGTTGCTCATCTTCTCAATCCTCGGCTGTTCTGAGTCTGATGTCTGCTCACCTGATGGCTGAGAAGGACCACCCCACCAGGATCGTAACATACAGCTCCCTGGGCATGGCCGCAGTTAAGCAGCATCTCCTGATGCACTTACTGGCTCTCCAAGAAATTTGCCCTTCTCCTTCAGAAGTGTTTCGGCTCTTTACAGAATTTTTCCTTTCACTGTGTTCATGGTGTCCTTGACACATAAGAATTTTTTCTTTTTTTGAGCCAGGGTCTCTGTCACCCAGGCTGAAGTGGTGCAGTGGCTCAGGCAACCCTCCTGCTTTAGCCTCCCAAAGTACTGGGATTACAGGTGTGAGCCACCATGCCTGGCCTAGATTTTCATGTTAACATACATAGTTCCTTTATAGCCTGTTATCAGTTTGGCTTGTTTAAGAAATCCTTGGTGACAAAGCTCCTCTCCCATGCTGGCCAAGTTCATAAACCACCAGTGGTCCAAGCACCATGTCCACTGCAGACATCCCACCCAGCTGTTCTGCAGCCCTTTCCCATCCATGTCCACATGCTCAGGAGCCTGTTGTGGGCCCCATCTTGGACCATATGACTGTCCTGCGTGAATATTGCTATTTTATTTTTTACGAGACAGAGTCTTGCTCTGTCACTCAGGCTGGAGTACAATGGCACAATCCCAGTTCACTGCAACCTCTGCCTATCAGGTTCAAGAATTCTCCTGCCTCAGCCTCCCAAGTAGCTGGGATTACAGGCACCTGCCACCACGCCCGAATAATTTTTATATTTTTAGTAGAGACAGTGTTTCATCATGTTGGCCAGGCTGGTCTCAGACTCCTGACCTCCGGTGATGTGCACGCCTCGGCCTCCCAAAGTGCTGGGATTACAGGTGTAAGCCACTGCACCTGGCCAAATACTGTTATTTTAAATAACAGAACTTTTTTTTTTTTTTTCAATGTTCAGTTTCCTTTAATGACCCCCATCTCCCTGAAGGGCAGGTGCAGGCAGCTAGGCAATGGCAAGAGATGTTCACTTGAAGATCTTGCCCTGATTGAAGGTTTTGCCCACATGCTGGAAGGCCCCCTCCCAGGAAAAGTACTCTGGAACCAGCGTCTGGGTCTCCTCGCTGCCAGGATCCAGTTTCCGCCATGTGTATGACTCGTAGTCCACCTGCCAATCTGGACTCAGCGGAAAGGCAAGCTCCTGGCCTTGGAAGACCCAGACTCCAGAAATGGAGCTGCTATTGTTGGTTCCAAAGAGGATGACACTGGCGAAGGCATTCTTCCTCAGCTTGTCCAGTCGCTGGAACATTCCAGTGATGAGATTGCAGCTCATGAAGGTCTGAGTGAGTTCTTCAGGGAAGCGATACTCTGAGTACCACAGGGACCAGCCGTCCTTATCAAAGTGTTCCCAGAAATATGGCAGTGCCACAGAGAGTGTGTCCTCATTGGAGTACTTGCGCTTAAATTCATCCAACACAAAGGTACTCTTGGGCAAGTGAGCGAAGGGGTCCTTGGCCTTGGGCTCAGCAGCCAGCGCCTGCTCACATTCATCCATCTCCTCCTCAGGAGCAGGGGCAGCTGCCTTTTTCTCCTCCTTCCGCTCAGCCTGGGGCTTCTGCTTCTCTTCCCGTGAACCCTTCTCTTTCCGTGGTGTATCTTTTTTAGGCTGGGTCTCTGCAAACTTTTTAGCATCAAACTGGGCCATCTTCTCACACAGCTTCACTTCCCCCAAGACAGCCCGGAACTGGGGCTGATTAATGCAGGTGAGGAACCAGCGGTTGGTATTGGGAAAGGCCTGGCGGAAAGAAGGCTCTAGGACCTGCTTATAGAGCCGTAACAGGGTGCAGACAACTGTGATGTCAGCCAATGTCACTTGTTCGCCCACCAGAAAAGTCCTCGTCTTCAAGTGAGCATCCAGCAGCCCCAGAATTCGCCTCACTTCCTCCTTTGCATTCTCAGTGGCCTGTTTGTTGTGGTGCATGATGCCCAAGGTGGGGAATATCCAGGTAGTGGCTGGGGGCACTGTATCGGAATCAGCAAAGCTCACCCACTGCACCACCTGGGCTGCTGCCTCTGGAGTACTTCCCCGCAGCTCCTCGTTGCTCACATAGTAGGCAATGGCGTTGCTCTCAAACACACAGAATCCATCGTCACCCCAAATGCCGGAACCTTGCCGGCAGGAAATTTGCGGAGAAATTCAGGGGTGCAGTTGGTTTGGCCAAAATGGAAGTGGGGGGGTGCGGAGAGCACGCGGACCTGAGCCCCGCTGTACTGAGCAGCGATGAGAGCCTTGAAGGCCCTCCAGTTTTCAGGATACGTATACAGGGTCCCAGCCGCCATGGTGATTCCGCAAATAAAGGGCTTAAATAACAGAACTTCTTATCTGGTAGAGCAAGTCCTTAGGCCAAGCCTCTCTTCAAATGTGGCCACATCAGCATCCACTTACAAAGCGCAAAGAAATTCCTGTTAGAAGTTTTATTAGAGGCTGGGCGCGGTGGCTCAAGCCTGTAATCCCAGCACTTTGGGAGGCCGAGATGGGCGGATCTCGAGGTCAGGAGATCGAGACCATCCTGGCTAACATGGTGAAACCCCGTCTCTACTAAAAATACAAAAAAGTAGCCGGCCGAGGTGGCGGGCGCCTGTAGTCCCAGCTACTCCGGAGGCTGAGGCAGGAGAATGGTAAACCCGGGAGGCGGAGCTTGCAGTGAACTGAGATCCGGCCACTGCACTCCAGCCTGGGCGACAGAGCAAGACTCCGTCTCAAAAAAATAAAAAAAGAAGTTTTATTAGAATTATACTGAATTTATAGATTATTAAAGGGAGAATTGACAACTTCAGAAGCTTGAATCTTCCCATATATAAATATATCTTTATTGGGGTCTGCTAAAATATGTTATTTTTCTCCAAAGTTACATGCATATTTCATAATACTGATTCCACAGTACCTGACATTTTTGTTTCTATTATCAATGGTATCTTTTTTAACATTACATTTCCTCTTTGATGCTGCACTTGTATGTTAATTTTATATCCACCAATTTTGGCGAACTATTAATTCTAAAAGATTTTCTGTACATTCTCTTGAGCTTTCTACATAGACTTCTGCAAACAATGACAGCTTTATTTATTCCTTTATAATACTGGCTCTCATTTTCTTAGAGATGAAGATGCGTTCTGTTGTCCAAGCTGCAGTGCAGTAGCGTGATCTCAGCTCACTGCAACCTCTGCCTCCAGGTTCCAGCAATTCTCCTGCCTCGGCCTCCTGATTAGTTGGGATTACAGGCACGCATCACCACACCTGGCTAATTATTTTTTATTTCTAGTAGAGACGGGGTTTCACCATGTTGGCCAGGCTGGTCTTGAACTTCTGACCTCAAGTAATCCGCCCACCTCGGCCTCCAAAGTGTTGGGATTACAGGCATAAGCCACCGTGCCCGGCCTCATATTGGCTAGTATCTTCAGTACAATGTTTATTAAATGGTGAAAAATGGTTTCCTGTCTCATTCTTTTTTTTTTTCTCTTTTTTTTTTTTTTTGAGACAGAGTCTTACTGTGTTGCCCAGGCTGGAGTGCAGTGGTATGATTTGGGCTCACTGCAACCTCCACCTCCCAGGTTCAACTGATTCTCCTTTCTGAATCACTCGCCACCACACCTGGCAAAATTTTGTATTTTTAGTAGAGATGGGGTTTCACCACGTCGGCCATGCTGGTCTCGAACTCCTGACCTTCAGTGATCCACCCATCTCAGCCTCCTGAAATGCTGGGATTACAGGTGCGAGCCATTGTAGCTGGCCCTCGTTCATGATTTTAAAGAGAATGCTTTTTTTTTCTTTGAGACGGAGTCTTGCTCTGTCGCCAGGCTGGAGTGCAGTGGCACGATCTTGGCTCACTGCAACTTCCACCTCTTGGGTTCAAACGATTCTCCTGCCTCAGCCTCCCAAGTAGCTGGAACTACAGGTGCCCGCCACCACACCCAGCTTATTTTTTATAATTTTGGTAGAGACGGGGTTTCACCATGTTGGCCAGGCTGTTCTTGAATTCCTGACCTCAGGTGATCGACCCACCTCAGCCTCCCAAAGTGCTGGGATTACAGGCATGAGCCACCGCGTCTGGCCTAAAGAGAATGCTTCTAAAGTTTCATCAGTAATATCCTTGATGAAAGCTTCTGATACATATCCTTCAATAGATTTAGGAAGTTCCCTTTTATTCCTGGTTTAGTAACCTTTTATCAATAAGCAATAATTTTTTTGTTTAAGGCAGGGTCTCACTCTGTGGCTCAGACTAGAGTGCACTGGCATGATCATGGTTCACCACAGCCTTAAACTTCTGGACTCAAGCTCTTGCCTCAACCTCCCAAGTAGCTGGGACTACAGGCACATGCCATCATATCTGGTTAATTTTTAAAAAAATTTTTTTTAGAGACAGGGTTTCATGTTGCCCAGGCTGGTCTCAAACTCCTGGGCTCAAACAATCCTCCTACCTCACCCTCCCAAAGTGCTGGGATTACAGGTGTGAGCCGCCACACTCAGCCTTTCTTTTCTTTCTCTGAGACAGTCTCTCACTCTGTCACCTAAGCTGGAAAGCTGTGGCACAATCACAGCTCACTGTAACCTCAAAACTCCTGGGCTCAAGCAATCCTCCCACCTCAGCCTCCCAAGGAGAAAAAGCAATGAACTTTAATACATGCACCAAAATATCACATAACCCCATAAATACGGGGTGTTTACTTAATAAAAAAAGCAATGAATTTTATCAAATGCCTTTTCTCCCTCTATGGAGATGAGCATTACACAGTAAGTCACAATAATAGCTTTCTAACATCAGATCACCCTTGTATTCCTGAGAAAAGCCCTATGGATTACCCAGGCTGGAGTGAAGTGGCATGATTTCAGCTCACTATGGCCTCTGCCTCCCAGTTCAAGTGATTCTCCTGCCTCAGCCTCCTGAGTAGCTGGGATTACAGGCACACACCATCATGCCCAGCTAATTTTTGTATTTTTAGTAGAGACAGGGTTTTACCATGTTGGCCAGGCTGGCCTCAACCCCTAACCTCAGGTGATTGGCCCACCTTGGCCTCCCAATGTGCTGGGATTATAGGCGTGAGCCACCGCGCCCAGCCATGGATTACTCTTGAAGGTATCACTCAAATGCCTTTCTCTGGTAGAATTTCCAGATCCCACAGAGGGACAAAAAAATCATGTCCAGTAGATTTCTTAGAATACCCACAGTCACCTATTTATGCATCTCTGCCTGAACTCCTCATGGCTCCTTATTGTGCCATGCTGCCTGCCACAAAATACATGCTGGTTAAAGATTCATGGAAAATTTTCTGAAGACAGACTTTTTTTTTTTTTTTGAGGCGGAGTCTCACTCTGTCGCCCAGACTGGAGTGCAGTGGCCGGATCTCAGCTCACTGCAAGCTCCGCCTCCTGGGTTTAAGCCATTCTCCTGCCTCAGCCTCCCGAGTAGCTGGGATTACAGGCAGGCACCACCACACCCAGCTAATTTTTTTTTTGTATTTTCAGTAGAAACGGGGTTTCACCATGTTGGCCAGGATGGTCTCGAACTCCTGACCTCGTAATCCGCCCATCTCAGCTTCCCAAAGTGCTGGGATTACAGGTGTGAGCCACTGCGCCTGGCCGACACTATTGTTTTTGATACCTTTAATCACCACATAGATTTAGACTGCTGAATGGAAAATTCCTATGGAAGTAAATTTAAAATGAACACTTAAAAAAAGCCTTTTAAGCACTAGACTATCTCCCACTTGAAGTCACCTAACCAAAAGTTGGAAGTGGGGAACCCAACTCCTTCAGTTCTTTACAGCCTTTATTATGTACTAACAGACTGTGTGTTTTATGTAAACAATTAAGAAAATTATATAAATGTCTTAATCACATTGCTGCCCTTTTAAATGTCAGGAAAATAAATCAACACCCTCAGTGCCAGTGAGTACAATGAGCTTTATAGACGAGCACATCCTGCACTGGAAGCTTCAGAACAGACTGCTGGAGAAAATGCTAACCTAGAGTCACACATTAAGGACACGGCCACACACTTCAAGCAAAGCGCAGCCTGATGAGACCCACGTCCCTCTGTGCCAGTTTTTTTTAATTTTTTAAGACACAGTGTCGCTCTGTTGTCACCCAGGCTAGAGTGCAGTGATGCCATCACAACTCACTGCAAACCCTGCCTTCAGGACTCAAGGGATCCTCCTGCCTCAGGACAAGGGATTCTCCTGCCTCAGTCTCCCAAGCAGCTAGGACTACAGGCATGTGCCACCATGCCCAGCTAATTTTTGTCGAGATGGGGTTTCACCATGTTGCCCAGGCTGGTCTCAAACTCCTGAGCTGAAGTAATCCTCCCGCCCTGGCCTCTCAAAGTACTGAGATTATGAGCCACTATGCCTGGCCTATTCTAGGTATCTTCTTATCCACATTAGGAGGGATATTTTAGGAACCCAGAGTGCAAGTCAAGTATCTTTTTCCTCAAGGGTCAGAATGGCTGTTCACTAATAATATTTATTTATTAGATCTAAAATCTATGCAAGACTCATGCTAGATTCTCCTGATAATGCTGAGTAACAGATGATTCTGCACTAAAGGGATGTTCCCCAAATTCTGAAACTTGCTAGCATGAAACACAACTTAGTACTGACCTCATCCCTGTGTTTTTGACAGAAGACCAAAAACTGGGATGCTGCATCTCCCTTCCTGCTTCGTGGCGTAGAGGCTGTGGTCTTCTTCCTCCCAGGAGGAGACCCTACTCCTCTTCTGGGGTCAGCCTCTGCCGTCTTTTGAGGAGTACTCTTCACTACATCGGGGTCACTCTCCCGGGTCTCTGCAGAGCTACACAGTTTGGCTCTCCGCCTTCTCTTCATGGGAATGCCCTCTTCCCTCGCAGACTTGGGGTTTTCAGCAGCTTCTTCACCGACTCCTGAGGACTCTGCCATTTCTCCAAAAGACTCTGCAGCAATGCCAGCCTCCTTGGCTACTTGAGGGTTGAGATGAAGCTGGTCCCCCACGTACAGAAAGGTGAACTTGGCTTTCCGCTCCTCAACTGACATGCTTGCAGCTTCTTCTGCTTGAACAATGCCCATTTCCCACTGGGCCCTCAATTTCCCTGAAATAGGTTTCAATAGCTGGGGGTGGGGGGGGAAAAGAGAGACACTATAAGTTTTATTACACAAACTTAAAAGTTAACTACTTTTGCTAGGCACATGATTCATGCCTATAATCCCAGCACTTACGGATGTCGAGGCAGATGGATCACTTGATGCCAGGAGTTTAAGACCAGCCTGGCCAACATGGCAAAACCCCGTCTCTACTAAAATACAAAAGATAAGCCAGGCATGGTAGTGCATGCCTGTGGTCCCAGCTACTAGGGAGGCTGAGACACGAGAATCACTTGAACTGGGAGGCGTTAGATGCAGTAAGCCCAGACCACACCACTGCACTCTAGCCTGGGGCGACACAGCGAGACCCTGCCTCAAAAAAAAAAAAAAAAAGAATACTTTTACATTTTCACGTAATTTTAGAAATAAAAAACTTGACCAGTGTGGTGGCTCCTGCCTATAATCCCAGCACCTGCAGAGGCCAAGGCAGATGCATCACCTGAGGTCAGGAGTTCAAGACCAGTCTGGCCAACCTGGTGAAACCCTGTCTCTACTAAAAATACAAAAATTAGCCAGGTGTGGTGGCAGGCACCTGTAATTCCAGCTACTTGGGAGGCTGAGGCAGGAGAATCGCTTGAACCTGGGGGGCAGAGGATGCAGTGAGCCGAGATCATGCCATTGCACTCCAGCCTGGGCGATAAGAGTGAAAATCCATCTCAAAAAAATTTTAAAAAATAATAGAAATAAAAAACGTATAAAAACCAATTTTAGAATTCAGCCCAACATAATACCTTTATTGTTTCTTTAAACCAGAAATCAATTCCTATCACATTACATTAATATAATCCCTCTCTATGTATGTGTGTGTGTGTATATGTGTGTGTATAAATACATATAAAAATAAAAATTCTAAAACAAGTTATCTCTAAGAGTCATCAAATGAGCAAAAAAAAAAATAAGTTGTGTCTCTAAAAAAACTTTATCATATTGTAACATAGCATTCTTGGGCAAAAGTCAACTATGAAAGAGATTGTTAAGCCATTACAATATTTCGAGCAAGTAAGTATAAGTTCAAATCAAAAATAAGTTAACTTAAAGAATAAAAATTAAATTTCTGGTTTAAAAGTAGACTGAAGGGTCATCTATCACCTTAATTTTCTCAGCTTTCGTGGGTGCCTGCTTGGCACTTTCCTGGCATAATTTTTCAAACTGTCCTTCTCCTTCAAAAGCTACGAGGCTCTTCTCAAATATCCAAGCTCTTTCTGGGGCGTCACCAAAGAACTGTACGTGATACTGGCGTGCACTCTTTTTCTGACCTAGTTTTTAAAATAAAATGTTAGAAAATGAAAGTTAGTTCTGGGATGAAATTAATCAAATCTACTGCTGTTTTGCAGTTGTTTTCCTTGGTGTTGTTTGAGCCTGTTAACCTCAAAATAAGTTCTATACTTATCCCTACCATGCCACATGCCAAAGAGGGAAACTAACTTACAAGAGACTCAGATAAGGTTCTAAAATTGACTGGGAAAGAAAGCCAACCAGGCCAGGCGCGGTCCCTCAAGCCTGTAATCCCAACACTTTGGGAGGCTGAGGTGGGTAGATTGTTTGAGCTCAGGAGTTTGAGACCAGCCTGGGCAACATGGCAAAACCCCGTCTCCACGAAAAATGCAAAAATTAGCCAGGTGTGGTGGTGTGCACCTGTAGTACCAGCTACTCGGGAGGCCGAGGTGAGAAGATGGCGTGAGCCTGGGAGGCAGATGTTGCAGTGAGCCAAGACTGTACCACTGCACTCCAGCCTGGGTGACAGAGCCAGACTCTGTCTTAAAAACAAAAAAAAAAGAAAGAAAAAAGCTAGCTAGCCGACTAAATGCACTCCTTTATTCCCTCTTAAAAAGATACCAAATAAGACAAGAGGACATCTGCAAGAAAGGAGTGACAGCAGCAGTGAAGGAGGCAGTATACTGACATCACACGACCTGGGTTCAAATACCAGCCCTGCTACCTAACAGCTAGCTACCCCGCTGTCTCACAGTCCTAGGGGGACAAGAGCATCAGTGGCCTCAGAGAGCTGCTCAGACCACAGAGTAACCCCACAGATGCCCACTACTCTTAACTCTTAGCTGAGAGGAAGAAGCCATGTCCTACAATGCAGCCAGGGGGAACTGGATGAGGAAAGAAAGAGGCCCAAAATCCAAGAGAGGAGGTACCAGATTCCACTGAAGTCAAATGAGAAGGTGAATACAGGTAAGCAGGTTAAAAAGTCAGATCTCTGTGCCAGGTGAGAAGAGGGAGGGGGATCTCCCTGGGGCAGTGAGGTGGGGAGGGTGGCGGTTACCACTTCCTGTCCCCTCATGCAGAACACTGGCCCCGAGGAATCAAAGGATACTTCCTGAAGACCTGAAGTGCTCCAAAGGAAAAATCTCTCCAGTGAGTCTTTTGGAGATTCCCCTAATTAAGTGGCCAATGGCCAATCAGACCCTCTAACGCAAAGGAGGGTGGGATAACCAAGCCTCCCCACCCATGGGTGCAGGCAGCTCTAAGTGCTGTGCTCTTAAACACAAGCCCAGCACCAAAGAACCCCTGGACCCAGGGAAGCATCCAGTATGAATGAATCCAAAACACACAGAAATGAATGGTCCTCTGCGGGGCCACAGACACAAGACAAGGGAAGAGAAGACACCCAATAGAGAAACCCCGTGTGCTATGAAAAGAGAACACAGAAAAACAAAGAGGTATTTGAAATTCTAAAATACAACTATGAAAAAAAAATTCAACAAGAAAGCTTGGAAGATAAGATATCTCCCAGAAAGAAGAAAAAAATTAAGATGAAAAATACCTATTTCCATAGCAACCTGTAACATCAATCTAGGAGGTCGGATACCCAAATAATAGGCTTTCTGGAGAAACAGAGAAGCTCCAAGAATAAACCCAAAATCAAGTCTCCAACTAAAACAGCCCTAAATGTCCCAACATCCACAGCAGAGCACACCCTGCTGAAATTCAAGCCGCTTGGGGTTGGGCGAAGAGCCAGCCTCCAACTTAATGGAACAAGAAATAGAATAGCAAGGCAGGTGAATAATAGCAAATTATGTGAAGAATGGCCAAAAACTCTGGATGCTATAAAGAAATGGAGTAATACCTTCAAAATTCCTAGGGGAATTTCTTCTCAACATAAAATTCTATACCCAGTCAAACCGTCAATCAAGTGTGAAGATAGAAAAGCAGCATATTCTAGGCCAGGCACGGTAGCTCACGCCTGTAATCCCAGCACTTTGGGAGGCTAAGGTGGGCGGATCACCTCAGATCAGGAGATGGAGACCAGCCTGGCCAACACGGTGAAATCCTGTCTCTACTAAAACAGAAAAGACTAGCCACGCATGGTGGTGTGTGCCTGTAGGCCCAGCTACTCGGGAGGCTGAGGCAAGAGAATCACTTGAAACCAGGAGGCAAAGATTGCAATGAGTCAAGATCGTGCCACCGTACTCCAGCCTGGCAACAGAGCAGGGCTCCATCTCAAAAAAAAAAAAAAAAAAAGTAGCATACTCTGAATTGCAAGGACTCAAAACTTACTTCCCATACGAACTGTCTTAAGATACCAAAAATAGCCTCCAGGAAAAAAGGAAACTTAACCAAGAAAGAACACAGTATAGAACTGTAGGGACCAGCCCTACAGGGCCTGTGGGTTTTTTCTCCTTGTGTGCAGAGACGAGATATCATAGAAATAAAGACACAAGCAGGGCGCGGTGGCTCAAGCCTGTAATCCCAGCACTTTGGGAGGCCGAGACGGGCGGACCATGAGCTCAGGAGATCGAGACCATCCTGGCTAACATGGTGAAACCCCGTCTCTACTAAAAAATACAAAAAACTAGCCGGGCGAGGTGGCGGGCGTCTGTAGTCCCAGCTACTCGGGAGGCTGAGGCAGGAGAATGGCGTGAACCCGGGAGGTGGAGCTTGCAGTGAGCTGAGATCCGGCCACTGCACTCCAGCCTGGGCGACAGAGCGAGACACCATCTCAAAAAAAAAAAAAAAAAAAAACACAAGACAAAGAGATAGAAGAAAAGACAGCTGGGCACAAGGGACCACTACCACCAAGATGCAGAGACCAGTAGTGGCCCTGAATGCCTGACTGCGCTGTTATTTATTGTAAGCAAGGCAAGGGGGCAGGGTAAGGAGTGTGAGCCATCTCCAATGATAGGTAAGGTCGCACGAGTCATGTGTCCACCGGACAGGGGGCCCTTCCCTGTTTGGTAGCCGAGGCAGAGAGAGGGGGGACAGCTTACATCATTATTTCTTCTATGTATTTCAAAGACTTTAGTACTTTCACTAATTCTGCTATGGCTCTCTAGAAGGTGGAGCCAGGTGTACAGAGCAGAACATGAAAGTGAAACAGGAGCATGACCGCTGAAGCACAGCATCACAGGGAGACGTTTAGGCCTCCAGATGGCTGCAGACAGGCTTGACTGATGTCAGGCCCTACACAAGAGGTGGTGAAGCAGAGTATTGTCTAACCTCCCCCCCACCCCAGGGAAAAGGAGACTCCCTTTCCTGGTCTGCTAAGTAACAGGTGCCTTGCCAGGTACTGGAGCTACCGCTAGACCAAGGTCTGTAAGTAACGGTTGCCTTCCCAGGCACTGGTGTTACCGCTAGACCAAGGAGCCCTCTAGTGGCCCTGTCCGGGCGTGACAGAGGGCTCACACTCTTGTCTTCTGGTCACTTCTCATCGTGTCCCTTCAGCTCCTATCTCTGTATGGCCTGGTTTTTCCTAGGTTATAACTGTAGAACAGAGATTATTATAACATTGGAATAAAGAGTAATATAATACTACAAACTAATGATTGATAATATTCATATATAATCATGTCTATATTCTATATCTAATAAAACTATTCTAAGTATTTTCTTTATTAGACTGGAACAGCCTGTGCCTTCAATCTCTTGCCTTGGCACCTGGGTGGCTTGCTGCCCACATAGAACTACAGAAAACAATGTAAATAACTAGGGAAAGCAGCTTAAAGAAAGTCTAAGCTTATTGCAGTGCAAAAGGTTAAGAATGCTAGCAAACCAGATTCAAGCAGGAAAAAGGAAGATTCTAGGAGAGGGGAATCTCTTTCTTCCAAGGGAAGAAAAGATGAGAGAAAAGAACTTTTTTACAAAGAAAGAAAATCTAAGTAATAAGGAAAGAGGGTTAAAAGATGAGTTCCAAGGAGCAGAAAGGGAAGATGAGACTCAAACCCAGGTTTTCAATTTTTTTTTACAGAGAAAAAATAACTATATAAATATATAAACAGGAGAAACTAACTTCATCATAAGGATGAGTTTTAAGGATGAGGAGATGAATACTTTAAAAAAATTAAGGCTGTATGGACAACATAGCACATGATTTCAAAAGAAAGGCAATAATTAACTCCAAGGAAAACAAAAGGTTTTACAAAAAGGAAAATGCAATTACAGAACACAACTTGGTTTTTCACTGAATGATATTTACATAGTCAAAATTATGTAAACACTTATTTTTCATTTATTACAAATAGTGACTTAATTATATGGGGAGAATGGGGGGAAAGAAATAGAAAATGGCTGAAGAGCTCAATCTTCATTTTCCATGATAGAAAGTTAACAGAAAAACGTCTACATGAAAAGTCAAAGTATTAAAAGTAGAAGAAAATGTTGAAAGAGATAAAAATAATTACCTCTGGGGAGGAGAGAGGAAGGCAGGGGATGATTTTTCACTATTAATCTTTCAGTACAATTTGACTTGTTTTTAAGTGTTCAAACTTCTTTGATTTGAAAATACCTAAGATTCAAGGATATGTCAAGGGATTTGTGACTTCTTCCATTACTTTAAAACTTCGTAAGAACTTTTTCTTAGTAATGAAAATGAATACAGGTATGTTATAGCATTTTTATAATAAAGAAAACCTGTAACAGTACACACAATATAAAATTAACCCATGTTTATAAATAATGACACAGACCAATGCTCCTTGCATGTCAGGTGGGAAAAAAAGCAGAAGAGATCATTCCAATCAATTCCAAGTTTGTAAAATAAATGAGTGTAACATTCTGAAGTTCTTTCCTATCTAGAAATTTGATAACATAACCGAATTTTCTACTATTTTTGTGGGTTTCTTTAATCCACATGAACTATTTTTTGGTCCAAGTTGAGAGGTGAGTATCTCACTGTTTTTATTTTACCAATAATTAACTAGTTGTCCCAGTACTATGTATTAGTAATTCTCCCTTCCTATGCAATTTCTTTCCTTTTTTTTTTTTTTTTTTTGAGATGGAGTCTCACTCTGTCACCCAGGCTGGAGTGAATCAGTGCACTCTCGGGTCACTGCAACCTCCGCCTCCTGGGCTCAAGCAATTCTCCTGCCTTAGCCAGAGGAGGTGGGATTACATGCGCCTGCGACTACACCTGGCTAATTTTTGTACTGTTAGCAGAAACAGGGTTTCATCATGTTAACCAGGCTGGTCTCGAACTCCTGACCTCAAGTCATCCACCTGCCTCGGCCTCCCAAAGTGATGGAATTACAGGCATGAGCCACTGCACCTGGCCCTCTTTCTATGCAAGTTCTGATGTTCATTAATCACCATCTATATAAAAATGCATGTCACTGACCTCCCCATCTACATCCCCTTCTAAAAGAACCTGGCTTCTATTAACAGTCCTGGTACCTAATTTTGTACTGTGTTCCTTTTTTCCCCATCACAGCCCATTAGACTACAGGTAGTCTGTAACTCTCTGGGCTCAACTAAGCCAGAGTTTCTCTCCAGATTTTGTGGAGCCTGTTAAGTTCCATGCATGCAAAATGAACCCCACCAAGAGACAAGGCTGCCTCAGAGATAAAGCTCCAGGGAGGGAAGAGAAGCCATAAAGATGCAGACAAGGCCAGGTGTCTGTTGAAGCCAAGAAGGAAGCACAGGAGCAAAGTCACAAGGACATGAGACCACAGAGCTCGCTGGGAAACAAAGAACAAGCATGACCATGCCTGTTTCCCAGTTCAGTCTCTGGAGGGCACCAGAGCCACAAAATAGGTAAAGCAGACACTGCCAGAACTACAAGTAGAAAAACAGCACATCCACAATCCCATGGGAAATTTTAACACACCTCTCAGCAACTAATAGAACAAGCAAGAAACAAATCAGTAAGAAGGTCATATTATCAAATAGCACAAGACATGAGAAAGTCAGATTACCTGCAATATTTTTAGAAAATGCTGGATTTTTTTCCTATATAAAGCAATGAGGGTTAATTCTTAACATTCCCTTCCATAACACAGAAAAAGTGACAACAAAAATCTCCACAACAGAAAATTACTTGATTCCAGACCACAGTTATCTAAAGAGAAAACCAGCGAGTGTGATATCTAAAACATATAGTTATCTTCTGCTTCCAACTTAAAAGGTTGTGCCTCAACCGCCCTGGCCAATATGGTGAAACCCTGTCTCTAGCAAAAATACAAAATTAGCTGGGCGTGGTGACACATGCCTGTAGTACCAGCTACTCGGGAGGCTGAGGCAGGAGAATCACTTGAACCTGGGAGGTACTGTGAGGTTGCAGTGAGCCGAGATGGTGCCACTGCACTCCAGCCTGGGTGACAGAGCAAGACTTGGTCTCAAAAAAAGGTTGAGCCTCAAAGCTGCTAGCCCACCTAGGTGCCTGGTAGATAGTAGCTAACACAGGTTCTGCTGCTAAAAATTACAAAAATGCTATTAAGACTTTCATTAGCCGGGCGCAGTGGCTCACGCCTGTAATCCCAGAACTTTGGGAGGCCGAGACAGGCAGATCACAAGGTCAGGAGATCGAGACCATCCTGGCTAACACTGTGAAACCCCGTCTCTACTAAAAATACAAAATATTAGCCGGGCACGGTGGTGGGCACCTGTAGTCCCAGCTACACGGGAGGCTGAGGCAGAAGAATGGCGTGAACCCGGCGGGTGGAGCTTGCAGTGAGTGGAGATCACGCCACTGCACTCCAGCCTGGGCGACAGAGCGAGACTCCATCTCCAAAAAAAAAAAAAAAATAAGACTTTCATTCATTAACTTAAGATTTCCAAAGGAAATTTTGATTTCCAAAAGAATCTAGATTTAGCTGTAGCTTATGAGTTATGTTCATTTTTGCATGTATATTACACTTCAGTTTTCAAAACTTAAGTATATTACTAAGATACACTAAGATTCAAGCTGGTCCATAAATCCCACACATGATAAATAAATTTTTTTTTAATGGGGGCCAGGCGCGGTGGCTCACGCCTGTAATCACAGCACTTTGGGAGGCCGAGTCGGGCGGATCACAAGGTCAGAAGTTTGAGACCAGCCTTGCCAACATGGTAAAACCCCAGCTCTACTAAAAATACAAGAATTAGCTGGGCATGGTGGTGTGCTCCTGTAATCCCAACTACTCGGGAGGCTGAGACTGGAGAATCGCTTCAACACAGGAGGCTGCAGTGAGCCGAGATCATACCACTGTACTCCAGCCTGGATGAGTGAGCAAGACTCCGTCTCCACAAAAAAAAAAAAAAAAAAAAAAAAAAAACACAACAGGATAGGAATAGAGGGTAGAAAAATATAAAAGTACCGGCTTCACAGGACCCATGTTCAGCCCACTCCATGGCAGATCTCTTCTTCACGTCCCTGCCCTTCCAAAACGACACTCACCATTCACTGTCTCATTCTCATCGTGGGGTGCTGCAGGCCAAGTGTTGGAGAATCAAAAATGGACCCAAGAGCTCCACTCGGAGCAAGGGCTCAGCACTGCTTGGAGACCTACTGCACACAGAGTTTCCCTTGCAAACTCTGTCTCCCAGAGCAATGAACACAACCAGCGACCAGACCTGGGCTCCTACATACCATTCTGTACTCAAAGAACCTAGGCCTTCTCTGAGAAATGGCTGATGCTAGGGTTGGGGGGAAAAAAAGAAAACAGTACAAGATGAGCCTGGAACATCTTGTTCTACCAGAACATAAAGAGGTACTCAGGGGTTGACGGGGACATGTCAAAGGCATACAGCTGAAAGGAACTTAATGGGACTCCCACTGGTCAAATTTGGGACAATGTGAGGATTCAAGAAAATAAGGACTAAAATACATAACTCATTTTTTTTAAGGGGGAGTTCATTTCCACAGAAAAATGACAGCTAAAAGGTAGAAAGTGCAGTAATAGCCAGTTACCATTTAACAAGTCCATGATGAATCATCAAGGACTGCTAAAGCCATGGTTGTTGGGGACAGGTATGGTGGCTCACACATGTAATCCCAACAATTTGGGAGGCCAAGGCAGGAGGAAGATCACCTGAGCCCAGGAGTTTGAGCCTGGAGTGAGCTATGATTGTGCCACTGTACTCCAGCCTGGATGGAGCAACAGAGCCAAGACCCTATCTCAAAACAACAACAAAAGTTACACTGTTGGGACAGACTACAAGCACAGTCCACAGGTCCCTCATTAGTGACAATGGAGACCTGTGCCTTTCCACAGAGAGCTCTGGTGGCCATAGCCTACCAGGGGTGGGTCAGTTGACACATAAGCTCCTTCTAATGTAGTCTGACTAGCACTCTGTCCTTCCCTCACTTCTCTTTGTTCTACTTACTTCCTTTGACCCCTTTTCTTTTTAATATTATCTAAATCTCCTTTCAGCTGGAGGGTATCTACCCAGGCTTGACTCCTTCTGAACAGCTTTTCAAATGTACGTATATTTTACACTCTAATGCCTTCACGAGAAAAAAAAAGTATATATCAGTCTTCTGAAGTAGGCTTGCTTGTGCCTCCTACTCTACATTCCACAATAATTTCTAGAGAAGCAGACTGCTGAGGTGAGGGAGACCACTGCCCAGCCTAGGCTGGTGCAGGACACTCCCTTCTTCTGCACACAGATCTTTAGTAACGGGCCAAAGCTATCTTTCAAGGTTCCAACTTTGAGATACAACCTGGCCTTCTGACCTAGGTCTGATCATGAGAAAGCTAAAGCGGTCATGAGGAATTGGGGATTGAGAGTGCTGCTCTAGACTAGCAGAAGCTGAAGAGGCACAACCACCAGATGCAAAGTATGCATCTCAACCCCAAAGTGCAGAAAAAGGCAGGTATGGGGCCTGCTGGGGACATGCCCCTATACCTGCTTTTAGCACAATAACAGACCTTGTTACTGATGTGATGTTTCCCAAAATGTGGCTGGGTGCTGAGTCAACAAGGAAACTGTCCTTGTTCTGACGTATTTGGTGGTAACAGTGCCACGACAGCTACCAGATATCATGTAACAAAAGAGATGGAGGCTAGGCACAGTGACTCATGCCTATAATCCCATTGGCAGGCCACAAGGCAGGTGGATCATGAGGTCAAGAGATCAAGATCATCCTAGTCAACATGGTGAAACCCCGCCTGTACTAAAAATATAAAAACTACCTGGGTGTGGTAGTGCGCACCTGTAGTCCCACCTACTCAGGAGGCTGAGGCAGGAGAATGCTTGAACCTGAGAGGCAGAGGTTGCAATGAGCCAAAATCGCGCCACTGCACTCCAGCCTAGGCAACAGAGTGAGACTCTGTCTCAAAAAAAAAAGAGATGCAACAGGTAGAACAAGATGTTTCAAGGTGGAGAATCTAGATGAGGGGAAAGGTGTCTGCTGTGCTGTTTTGCTTTGACTTGAAAGTTTTTAAGATAGATAAAAAAATCAAATATTTCACACATACACACAAAAACTAGAATCCAAGTATGCCCATCTGGCATTATATATTGAAAACTGACGGAATACCTGAGGACATGCAAACACTTAAAAACAGACACAAAACTACTAAAATTAACCAAATACTAGGTGGCTACAGGGTTAATAACTGGTCAAACAGGAAGGTTTTCAGGAAGCAGCTATAGAAGAAACCAAGGGAATCGGGATTGATAAAATAAAAACTCAGGTTTTAAAAGTAAAAGTGAGGATAATAACAATTGCTAATACAAGCGTCCCGTGGTCACTGCATTAAGACCTTTCCATGAAGGTGATGGTATCACCTTCCTCGTTTTCATATACAGGGAACCTGAAGCTTAGCAAGATTAAGTTCATTATCAAGATTAGCCAGCTGGACTAGACCCTGGCAGGCTGATTCCTGAGTCCCAGCCTCAACCACAGAGAGTAACATGACAGTGCCATAAGCACAAGAGTGAAAGCACTTAGCCACAGTGCAAGGTCCAGGAATCAAGCAAAGAAAGAGAGATGAGGCCGGGCACAGTGGCTCATGCCTGTAATCCCAGCACTTTGGGAGGCCAAGGCGGGCAGATCACTTGAGGTCAGGAGTTTGAGACCAGTCTGGCCCATATGGTGAAACCCTGTCTCTACTAAAAATACAAAGATTAGCTGGGCGTAGTGGCGCACGCCTGTAATTCCAGCTACTCGGGAGGCTGAGGCATAAGAATTGCTTGAAACCAGGAGGCAGAGGTTGCAGTGAGCTGAGATCATGCCAGTGCACTCCAGCCTGGGAGACAGAATGAAACTGTGTCTCAAAAAAAAAAAAAAAAGAGAGAGATGAATAAAAATAACAGTATATCTGAATGTCAGAGAAGCTGTTGTAGACTACATGAATTACTTAACTCCAAGGCAGGGGAAAGATGCAATGATATTAAAGTTGAGCTGCAGCACTGTGGCTCACGCCTGTAATCCCAGCACTTTGGGAGGCCAAGGCAAGCGGATCACTGGAGCCCAGGAGTTTGAGACCAGCTGGGCAACATGGCGAAACCCCATCTCTACAAAAAAATACAAAAATTAGCCAGATGTGGTGGCACGCACCTGTAGTCCCAGCTACTCAGGAGGCTGAGATGGGAGGATCACCTGAGCCTGGATGGCAGAGGTTGCAGTGAGCTAAGATTGCACCACTGCACTCCAGTCTGGGTGATGGAGCGAGACTCCATCCCAAACAAAAGAGAAGAAGAAATTAAAAGTAATAAACCCTAATAGGAAGAACAAGGAGACTTTCAAAAGACTACTTCAGTTTCACAGGCATGAGAGGCTAAAAGCTAAAGATGGCATCATATAAACAAGTCAATATCCCCAGACACTAAAAAGGAAATCAGTAAGAGCTGCTTGTGTGCCACACAGACAAATGACATGGGAGTCACAAGGTTTGCTGTGTGGAGATTGCGCCTGGTTTTAGAAGGCAGAGAAAGAACTAGCAATCCCTCACACACACCCATGTGTGCCTGCACCCGGGCTGCAGAGGCTTGAAGGTCTATCCCCAAACAAAGGGGAGACAATTTCTGTCTCAACTAGCATTTTTTTTTTCATATTCTGACCAAGCGTAGAGACCCTGGGGTACACCCTGGGGTTCCTGCAGCCCCTTGGAAAGGAATCCCCCAATTGTGGCAAGGCAAGGATGCCAAAGGTCCTCCACGGAGACAGAGCCGAAGCCAGGCCATAGGCTCTTCTGTCACAACTCCTGCAGAGCACACATGCCTGTGCCTCACAGGACAGGAGGCCAGGGCAGGACTCAGGCAAGGGCACCCAGGACTCAGCAGAGGTCTCTTCATCGTCAGCCTGCCCCTCTAACATCTACATCTGCCAGGGAGGCACCACTGTACTCCACTCCTAACAGCCACCTGCTCCCACAGCCAGTTGACAAGCCTGTTTGGCCACGCAGGTGTCAGTGCAAAGACGTAAGCTCGTAGCAAAGGCAGCAATGCTGCCCCCACAGGAGCTCAGGCCTTCAGCCAGAGACCAGAAGGGGACATGTATGCAAGGACCACCAAGGGGTCATAAGAGGCTGACGAGTCAGCAATACTGGACTGGAGCACTGGCCTGGTCTGGCCTGGCTCTAGATGCCACACTTCCGGAGGGTGCACAGATCAGATCACAGGGTGACACTAACTTACTCAGTTCTAACTCTGCACTCACCACATTGAAACTTGCTCAAACTAAATTCCAACTTCACTCTAGAAGAACTTTCAGAAAAACCTCAGACCACATTATCTTTTACTCTTTCTCTAAAAACACATTTATGGGTTGACTATTATTTGCTCTGTATCAGGGACATAGAACATTCTTTCTTTTTGAGACAGAGTTTTCCTGTTGTTGCCCAGGCTAGAGTGCAATGGCGCAATCTCGGCTCACTGCAACCTCCGCCTCCCAGATTCTAGCAATTCTCCTGCCTTGGCCTCCTGAGTAGCTGGGATTACAGGCGTGCGCCACCACATCCGGCTACTTTTGTATTTTTAGTAGAGATGGGGTTTCACCATGTTGTTCAGGCTAGACTCGAACTCCTGACCTCAAGTGATCCACCCACCTCAGCCTCCCAAAGTGCTGGGATTATAGGCGTAAGCCACTGCGCCCAGCCTTACATTCTTAGTATGTTACATCACCTGCTCCATGTAAAAATCAATTTATCTACCCAAGCTTCATAAGACAAAGATGATAATTTCCAGTGTTTTCCATCTTCCCATAGGCCTAATAAAATTCACTTGGACATTTTTACAACTTAAACTTAGCATAAAACACTCTTGCTGCAAATCATCCTGAAACAAGCAATCACTATAACTAAATAATAAACTATCATTAAAACAGAAGTTATACAAGGCAAAGGTCAGGTCTCCCTTAACACTAATTCAATCAGATGAAGTACGTATTTGAGTTGAATATAAAAAGAAATGGCAACACATCACATGTGAATCAATCACTAACTTTAGGTAAAGCTGCAGAAATGAACCACAGCAGGGCTATCTAGAAAGAGTAAGAAAGAAGCTTGGAGATGAGAAAGATTAAGTGCAGAAGAGAGTTGGAAAAACAACCCAAAGCACACAATACCTTTAAGTTTGGTATAGCTGTGAAGGAGTGGATCTGCAGAAACCATGCAAGGCCACCAAGGGTAACCCGACACTTTGGACCACACCAAATCACCGACATTGTATTTCAACAGATGGTCTTTGTCTCTTCCAGTGTTTGGACAAGACTCTTTCTTGGCTGGAATCTGAAAATGAACAACAAAAGACAAACACTAACACATCCAATCACTACCTGTGTATCCAGAAGGCCAAGGATTCATTAGGCTATAATGTCCAAATACACACAGACCCCCAAAAATGGAGTGTGCTCCCTTGCTGTGTTTTAGATGATAGCCTCAACATTGTTTCATTAAAATTTTGTCTAGGCCAGGCGCGGTGGCTCACGCCTGTAGTTCCAGCACTTTGGGAGGCCGAGGCAGGTGGATCATGAGGTCAGGAGATCGAGACCTTCCTGGCTAACACAGTGAAACTCCATCTACTAAAAGTACAAAAAATTAGCTGGGCGTGGTGGCAGGAGCCTGTAGTCCCAGCTACTCAGGAGGCCCAGGCAGGAGAATGGCGTGAACCTGGGAGGCAGAGCTTGCAGTGAGCCGGATCGTGCCACTGCACTCCAGCCTGCGCGACAGAGTGAGACTCCATCTCAAAAAAAAAAAAAAAAAAGAAAAGGCCATGCGCAGTGGCTCACACATGTAATCCCAGCACTTTGGGAGGCCGAGGCGGGTGGATCATGAGGTCAAGAGATCGAGACCATCCTGGCCAACATGGTGAAACCCCATCTCTACTAAAACTACAAAAAATTAGCTGGGAGTGGTGGTGAGCACCTGTAGTCCCAGCTACTCGGGAGGCTGAGGCAGAAGAATCACTTGAACCCAGGAGGTGGAGGTTGCAGTGAGCCGAGATTGCACCACTGCACTCCAGTCTGGTGACAGAATAAAACTCTGTCTCAAAAAAAAAAAAGAAATTTGTCTCTCACTCTCAGCTAAAGGATCAGGACAGTGCACAGCATACAGCAGGTATTCAACATTACGAAGATCTCTATATAAATCTATTTCCTTGGCCTACTATTAATAGATGGTCTTCAATGGTGCTTTATTCAACTGGTCAAAAAGGAATTCTCACAGAAGTCCAAATCCATACTGATCCCTGTCCCCAGTCATGTCTGACAATCAGTTCTCAGCAGCCCATGTGTCACCAACATGAACCATCCTAGAGTGATGAGGGCAAGGGCAAGGAGGACTAGGAGCAAGTCTCGGCTCCATCACATGTAATCTGAGTCCTTGGGGCTCTCTGAGCCTCAATTTCTCCATCTCTAGAACATAATGGGTAGGTTGAGGCTGAACATTCCACCAAAGAAAACTCCTCCCCACAAGCCACTCACAGTTGTGCTCTCCAGTGGAAACAAGCACAGCCAGCGTGGCTGCAACCCACCAAGGGTGAATCCCTGGCCTTGCTCCTCAGAGCACTATACACATGGGTAGATTGTTCCACTGCCTCAGGCCTCAGTTTTCTCATCTGTGAGCTAAAGATGCTGGCCCAAAACCTTGCCATGAGCATGCTGGTGAGGACTGGCATGAGCTACCACATGACACATTTTCATGTTTTTTTGATCCTCCCACCTCAGCCTCCCTAGTAGCTGGGACCACAGGCAGTGCCACCATGCCCAGGTAATTTTATTTTTTGTAGAGACGGGGTCTCACTATGTTGCCCAGGCTGGTCCTGAACTCCTGGGTTCAAGCAATCCTCCTGCCTCAGCCTCCCAAAGTGCTGGGATTACAGGTGTGAGCCACCGCACCAGGCCTGACATACTTTCAGAACAGCTACCAGATTACTGCACAGCAACTCAGGTTTACATTTACTGACCCCACTCTGCAGATGGAGAGTCAAAATTCAGGTGAGTTACTCAAGTTTTAACAAAACCAAGGGACAGAGCTAGGAATAAAAGCCAGGTTTTTTTGTTTGTTTTTTTTCAGCTGGAGGAGAAAGAAAAAGCCAGCTCTGATGCAGGAGCATCATTTGAGGCCAGGAGTTCGAGAATAGCCCGTGTAACATACCAAGACCCTGTCTCAAAACAAAACAGCTAGGTCTCTGACAACTTGCACAGGCCTCTTCCCATGCAAAACCATGAGGTTCAATACTGCCGTGGGCACTTCAAAAAATCTTTCTAGGCTGGGCATGGCCCCTCATACCTGTAACTCGAGTACTTCAGGAGGCGGAGGTGGGAGAATCGTTTGAGCCTAGGAGTTTGAGACCAGCCTGGGCAACAGAGCAAGACCCCATCTCTACAAAAAACAAAAAATTAGCTGGGCACATAGTGGTGTACATTGTGGTCCAGCTACTCAGGAGGCTGAGGTAGAAGGATCACCTAAGCCTGGGAGGTCAAGGCTGCTCTGAGCCATGATCACACCACTGCCCTCTAGCCTGGGCAGAGACCCTGTCGCAAAAACAATAAATAAAAATAAGAAACTTTGCCACTGCAATTACATAAGCAAGAACTAAATAGCTCCTGAGTAATCAAAAAACATTTTTTTAACCCTCAAAGCTCTTCATTATTTTAACAATTCCAAGGAGCAGCAACTAAAGAGCAACACCCTATCGACCACCAGATGAACAGAGACTGCTGCCCCATCAAGAGTTCCTTCCTTCTGCCAAAGTCATGGCCCCTCGGTTGTTTCACATGGCTTATATTCATCCAAGTGTCAAGGCCAATCTGAATGCCACGTGAAGGCATGGAAACACCAACCACCAGGCAGAATGGAGCAGCGCCACCACATCTTTCCACCTCAAGTTAGGATGAGGAAACACTCATTCGCTTGTGTCCAGTGTGCTGGGCTCTGCCCTGGGAACCAAGAATGGGAGGCAAAAGACACATCCCTAGGCCTCAGGGAGGCAGGCCATCTGCTGGACTACCTGGCTGAGAAGACAGTAAGTGGACACTGGACCATAGGGTAAGGACAGCAGGTGCACCGCTGCACAGCTCTGCTTCCCACTCATCAGACGGTGCAGACTTAGGAAGTCACATTCTAGAGCCCAGCATGTCTCCACTGACCACACCAGGCTAAAGAACCCCTTGGAGATGAGATCCTTGAAAAGAGTGCAGCCTGATGTTGTCAAGCCAGGGCTCTGAAACTGGCAGAACCACATTAAGAAACAAGCATTACCTCTTTTTAGCCATTTGAATCTTGAACACTTAGCTCACCTCTCTAGACCTCTCAACAGGCTCAGCAGCCAGCTGAGAACTGAGGAGGCAGTGCCAGGACATCCTGGAGCCCGCCCTCCAACCCACAGCCAGGGCTCAGGCAAGTGGCTGGAAGTACCAGACCTGTTCTCATCTCCTCCGCCCACCCCAGTACTCGTGCAGGTACCCTCACACGATGGCCATGCTCACTACTCAAGGTCACGTGACCCCTGACACATTGTCTCCTAGATACCTTTTTATCTGAAGGACTCGAGATCTTAGACACAAGAGCTGCTTCGACAAGGCCCTGCTCCAGCAAGGAGTCATATTTTATGCTCCTCTTCCTGTTCCTTCTTGCCTTGTTTTCTGGTTTTTGTCCATTTTCTTCTGACTGAGACACATCAGCAGCACTGTCACCACAAATGGAAGATTCAAAGAGAGGCTTCCCATTCATGTACGTTTTGGTGATTTTCAGCTTAATTTCTGGAGAGCCATTTTTGATAGGGGTAGTGTTAGGTGGTGTCCCAATCCCTTTCATTTCCTGGGACTCAAAACGCAGTTTGGCATCATGTGCACCGGGTTCTCCATTAAACACCCGGGAAGTAAGATCTTTCAGCTTGTCAGCCGGAATAAAGGGCAGGGCGTCGTGGCCGTTAAACTTCTGCATGACCCCCTCCTGCAGGCTGCTGGAGAGCTGGGCTTTGCTGAGGAACACAGAACACTCGCGATTCACCTCACAGCTTGGAGTCTTCCCGTTGGCACTGCCGAGGATTTCTGGTGCCTGCTTCATCTTTATGCACTTAACAACACTCTGAACAGACAGGGGACTCTGCTTGATGCTAAATTCCATCCAGCCCAGATGCTTCCGTTCTTAGAACACTATGGTATTAAAAAAAGAAAAAAGAAAGAAAAAGCAATTACATTTAAAACCTAGGATAGGTATGTCAGGACCTCTACAGCTTTGTGGGGTCTGATTTTCTTTGTAAGTAATTTATAATGTTTTTATAATAATTCAGATCACAGAAGGCAGTTTTAGTATCACAAAAATTACACGGAATCACAAAATGATAAAGCTGAAAGCAAAGAACAAGGAATTATTTTTTAAAGGAAAAACATGAAAGTCAGTCAAGACAGCAAACTCCAGTTATACCACTAATAATCTACAGCATGGTCATGGACGCATAACTTAATTTGTCAATCATCCCTGAAACACAGATTTCCACCTTCCACCAGCATATACTTAAAAGAGCTAAAATGTGTGAGGCAGCTGGCATAATGCCAGGCCTATGCAAAAGGACAACAGGGAAGAGCATAAAAGCAAAATCAACACTAACAGGAAAAGAGTTCATCCCAGTCCCTCCTGTTACAGCTAAGGTATCAGGCTCAGAATGTGCCCAAGATGACCTGGTCAGCAAAGTGTAAAACCAGATATTCCAACTCCAAGCACAGGATTAGCTCCAGGTTGATGAAAATAAGAAGCAGCCGGGCGCGGTGGCTCAAGCCTGTAATCCCAGCACTTTGGGAGGCTGAGACGGGCGGATCACGAGGTCAGGAGATCGAGACCATCCTGGCTAACATGGTGAAACCCCGTCTCTACTAAAAATACAAAAACTAGCCGGGCGAGGTGGCGGGCGCCTGTAGTCCCAGCTACTCCGGAGGCTGAGGCAGGAGAATGGCATAAACCTGGGAGGCAGAGCTTGCAGTGAGCTGAGATCCGGCCACTGCACTCCAGTCCGGGCGACAGAGCGAGACTCCGCCTCAAAAAAAAAAAAAAAAAAAAAAAAAAAAAAAAAAAAAAAAAAAAAAAGAAAATAAGAAGCAAAAAACCAAGAGTCTCCAAGGGTGAAAGCATTCCCAGTCAGGTCTGGCTATGCTCAACCCAGTATTCTTATCACAGTCCACTATGCCCTCCGTGTTCAGGCCTAAATTAAACAAGAAAGAACACAGCAGTAACATCACATATTTTAGCTACTATCTGAAGATTAACTACTTGAGGACAACACTGCTGAGCCACAACACAGGTTACTTTGCCAGTGCACCACACTGGCCAACGAAGCCCAAGTGCAGAAGTACGCAGTTTAGGAAGATGACTCTGGCTGCAGTGTGGTGCTGTGGGGTCTTCACTGCAAAGCTACAGTCCCTAATCTGAGACACCTAGTGAAGGGGCCAGAGCCCCAAAACACAGCTAGGAATAAGAAACAGGTAGGCACCCGCCCCAGCTGGGAAGGCATCTCTCAGGCGTACACCATCAAAAGCTCCAACAAGAGCCCTCTGAGAATGCAGAAACCAACAGCATCAGACACTGGGGAAAAACGGAATACAGTAAGGACCAGAGATGCCCGTGGATTAGAACAGCGGTTCTCAAATGGGGAGGATTTTGTTCCCCAAAACACTTAGCCTCATCTGGAAGTATTTTTTAATTACCACCACTAGGGGGCGGCCCCTGACCTATGATGGGTGGTGGTCATGGATGCTGCTGTACCTCCTGCTATGCACAGGATGCCCGGGCAACAGGGCTATGCAGCCCAAGAAGTCCACAGCACTGAGGGGGAGGACACCTGATGTGCAGCAATAGGGGGCCGCTGGTGTCTACAACCTGCAGTCTCCACAGAAAAGCAGACAGCTGAGGAAGGAGACAGGAAGAAAAGAGCAAATGTAAAACCTTGAAAACGTTAAAGTCCCAGTTCAGTTTCACGCGCTTTGGACAACTCTGTAACACCAAAACACACACAAATGTGTTCTGTCTGGCCCACACAATTTCTTAAAAGGGTAGAACGGCCAGGTGCGGTGGCTCAAGCCTATAATCCCAGCACTTAGGGAGGCTGAGACCGGTGGATCACGAGGTCAGGAGATCAAGACCATCCTGGCTAACCCGGTGAAACCCCGTCTCTACTAAAAAATACAAAAAACTAGCCAGGCGAGGTGGCGGGCGCCTGTAGTCCCAGCTACTCGGGAGGCTGAGGCAGGAGAATGGTGTAAACCCGGGAGGCGGAGCTTGCAGTGAGCTGAGATCCGGCCACTGCACTCCAGCCTGGGCGACAGAGCGAGACTCCGTCTCAAAAAAAAATAAAAATAAAAAGGTAGATCAAAGTCAGCTCCTCTTCCAGCTCATATCATACCAACTGTCCCACAGGTAAAAACTATAACCCTGGACAAAATATTAAAAAACCACCTCCTGAAGGAACTGAGAGCAACCAAAAGCAGAGAGAAAATGGATGGAACCAATTCTTGAAAGAAAATGGAACAGCACTGGGTAAACTCCATTTTTAAATGTGTGACTGAGGAGAGTTTGAAGCAACTGTAACAGCTATAAAATGAGGGGGGAATCTCAAGGACAGAGTCTCAGAGGGGAGCCCCAAATTCTGCCTATGAACTCTGCCGAAATTCCAGGCTGATTCCAAGCAGCCTAGCTTATGAAATAACTGAAAAGAGATTCCAGCTGTTGGACCAAAAAAAAAATTTTTTTTTTTTTTTTTGAGACAGAGTCTCACTCTATCACCCAGGCTGGAGTGCAGTGGCGCAATGTGAGCTCACCGCAACCTCCACCTCCCGGGTTCAAGCAATTCTCCTGCCTCACCCTCTTGAGTGACCACACCTGGCTAATTTTTTTTTATTTTTAGTAGAAACAGGGTTTCACCGTGTTACCCAGGATGGTCTTTATCTCCTGACTTCGTGATGCACCCGCCTTGGCCTCTCAAAGTGCTGGGATTACAGGCGTGAGCCACCACGCCCGGTCACAAAACCATTCTTAAGGGGAATGTGGCCGGACTTTGGGAGGCGAAGGCAGGAGGATCACTCAAGTCCAGGAATTCAAGACCAGCCTGGGCAAGACAGTGAGAGCCCATCTCTACAAAAAATATAAAAATTAGCCAGCTGTGGTGATGTGTGCCTGTAGTCCCTGCTACTCAGGAGGTTGAGGCAGGAGGATCGCTTGAATCCAAGAGGTCAAGGCTGCAGTGAGCTATGATTGCATTACTGCGCTCCAACATGGATTACAGAGCAAGACTGTAAAAAGAAGGGAGAAAAAAAAAGGAAACAGAGCCTCACTGATCTGTGAAACAATATTAAAGCGTCTGGAGTCCCACCCAGAAAGAGGAGAGGGGAAAAAAAAGGCAAAAATAGGCCGGGTGCGGTGGCTCAAGCCTGTAATCCCAGCACTTTGAGAGGCCATCCTGGCCAACACAGTGAAACCCCGTCTCTACTAAAAAAATACAAAAAACTAGCCGGGCGAGGTGCTGGGCACCTGTAGTCCCAGCTACTCGGGAGGCTAAGGCAGGAGAATGGCGTGAACCCGGGAGGCAGAGCTTGCAGTGAGCTGAGATCCGGCCACTGCACTCCAGCCTGGGCGACAGAGTGAGACTCCGTCTCAAAAAAAAAAAAAAAAAAGGCAAAAATATTTGGAGAAAACAATGGCCCTCCAAAAGTTCCCCAATTTGGTGAAAAGTTCAGCAGCTGGGTGAGGTGGCTCATGCCTGTAACCCCAGCACTTTTGGAGGCCAGTGCAGGTGGATCACTTGTGGTCAGGAGTTTGAGACCAGACTGGCCAACATGGGGAAATCACAACTCTACTAAAAATACAAAAATTAGCCAGGCTTGGTGGCACGCACCTGTAATCCCAGCTACTTGGGAGGCTGAGGCAAAAGAATAGCTTGAACCCAGGAGGTGGAGGCTGCAACAAGCAAAGACCATGCCACTGCACTCCAGCCTGGGTGACAGAGTGAGGATCCGTCTCAAAAATAAATTAATAAACATAAAAATAAAATTTTTTGTAGAGACGGGATCTTTTCTTGTTGACCAGGCTAGTCTCTAAATCCTGGCCTCAAGCAATCCTTCCACCTCGGCCTCCCAAAGTGCTGGCATTACAAGCAGGAGCCCCTGTACCCTGCCAAACAATTTTTTTTTTTTCCCGTGAGACAGGGTCTCACTATCACCCAAGCTGGAGTGTAGGGCAATGGCACAATTTCAGCTCACTGCAACCTCTACCCTTCAGGGCTCAAGCAATCCTCCCATCTCAGCCTCCCAAGTAGCTGGGTCTAGACGTGCATGCCACCATGCTCAGCTAACTTTTTAATCCTTTTTTTGTAGAGACGGATCTCACTATACTGTTCAGGTTGATCTCAAACTCCTGGGCTCAAGGGATCTTCCCATCTCAACCTCCCAAAGTACTGGGATTACAGGCATGAACCACTGCATCCAGCCCAAACCACTTTTTTTTTTTTTTCCCCCGAGACAGTCTCGCTCTGTCACCCAGGCTGAAGTGCAGTGGTATGATCACAGTTCACTGCAACCTCTGCCTCCCAAGCTCAAGTGTCTCCCGCCTCAGCCTCCTGAGCAGCTGTGAGGACTATAAGGCACTTGCCACCATGCCCAGTTAATTTCTGTGTTTTTGTAGAGACAAAGTCACCATGTTGCCCAGGCTGGTCTCAAACTCCTGGGCTCAAGTGATCCACCCGCCTTGGCCTTTCAAAGTGCTGGGTGCAGATGTGAGCCACCATATCCATGGGTTTAACAATCTTTCTTATGTTGGGGAAGGCAAGGAGTGGGTAAGTTCTTAAGTTTAGAAAAGTATGAAGAACAATAGGACAAACGAATATACCCACCACCTTGAAAGACAATTTTTTGCATTCTGCCACATTTGCTTCCAGTTTTTTGTTGTTGTGGTTGTTGTTTGAGATGGAGTTTCACTGTCGCCCAGACTGGAGTACAATGGCCCAATCTCGGCTCACTGAAAGCTCTGCCACCTGGGTTCAAGCGATTCTCCTGCCTCAGCCTCCTCAGTAGCTGGTATTACAAGTGTGTGCCACCACGCCCGGTTAATTTTGTGTGTGTGTGTATTTTTAGTAGAGACGGGATTTCACCATGTTGGCCAGGCTGGTGCTGGTGGTGAACTCCTGACCTTGTGATCCACCCACCTCGACCTCCCAAAGTGCTGGGATTACAGGCATGAGCCACTATGCCCAGCCGCTTCTAGTTTTAACATGAAAGAAAAGAACTACAAATAATAACCACTACAAATGTGTATTTAGTGCTTCCTCTGTGGCACTCTGGTTTGAAGGCAGTCTCCAAACCTGAGAACTAGGAAAGGAAAGGAGGAACGGGAGCCAGCCCTCATGGGGTTGGAACTAGGAAAGGAAAGGAGGAACGGGAGCCAGCCCTAGAAGCCAGGGTCACCTAGGCAGACCATCCACCTCCACACCCACAACACTATAAGGTAGGTATGACTCTTCCACTCCACAGGTGCAGGGGCTGTGACACCCACATCATATAGCTGGGAAGCAGAGGGGCAGCACTCAAATATAAGCACTCTTACCTCTAGGTGCTGCCGCCCACCAGTCTGGTGAGGAGTGAATGCATACAGCAAAGATGAAGTCTACCTTATTTCCAACTTATAAGTTCCATTTGCTGTCCCCCAGAGGCAATCTCCATCATGATCTTCCTACGTATCCTCCCAGGTTATAGTATGTATCTATTAACACACAACTGTTGCATGCAGTTTGTATTGCTATAAACACCATACCTTTGCTCTGCAACTTGATTAGTCAGTCAACGTATCTTTATTTCCCCATTATGATATGTACAAATACAGCTTACTCTTTTTAGCTGTTGTATTATTCATCACAAATAATTTATTCTTATTAAGTTATTCAAAGATGATGGAAACAGGCCAGGAATGGTGGCTCATGCCTGTAATCCTAGCACTTTGGAAGGCCAAGGCGGGAGGATCATCTGAGGTCAGGAGTTCGAGACCAGCCTAGTCAACATGGTAAAACCCTATCTCTACTAAAAATACAAAAATTAGCCAGGTGTGGTGGCGCACGCCTATGATCTCAGCTACTAGGGAGGCTAAGGCAGGAGAATCGCTTGAACGTGGGAGGCGGAGGTTGTCGTGAGTCGAGATCGCACCACTGCCCTCCAGCCTGGACAACACAGCGAGACTCCATCTCAAAAAAAAAAAAAATGATGGAAATATACATAGAACATGATGTAAAGTTTCCCAAAATATTATGCAAAGTTAGCATAATCCTTATACCAAAACCAGGGAAAAAAAGAAGTATTGAAAAAAAAAAAAAAGCTATAGACAAGATCAGTCAAGAACTGACTGAAACTACCCTAAATAGAAGTCAATCAAATCCAGCCATCACTGTATAAAAAAAAAAAAAAAGATACCATGGCCAAAAAGGGTTTATCCAAAAATATAAGGATAATTCAACATCAGGAATTCTATTAATGTTGTCACCATGTTAATACATTATGGAAATTTTCTGATGAAGATGGCTAAAATGCTGTTTTAAAGAAAAAAAGAGGCCAGGCATGGTGGCTCACGCCTATAGCCCTAGCACTTAGGGAGGCTCAGGCGGGTAGACTGCTTGAGTTCAGGGGTTCGAGACCAGTCTGGCCAATATGGTGAAACCCTGTATCTAATACAAAAATTAGCCAGGTATGGTGGCATGCACCTGTAGTCCCAGCTACTTTGGAGGGGGGAGGCAGGAGGATTGTTTGAACCTGGGAGGTCGAGGCTGCAGTGAGCTAAGATGGCGCCACTGCACTCCCACTCAGGTGACAAAGTGAGATCCTGTCTCAAAAAACGAATAAAGGTAAGAGAGAAAGAGAGAGAGAGAGAAAGACACAGAAAGAGAAAGAGAGAAAGAGAGAAGGGAAGAAAGGAGAAGAAGGAAGGAGAGAAATCAAAGAAAAGAGTTCGGGAAGAAAGGAGGGAAGGGAGGGAGGGAGGGAAGCCGGGCATAGTGGCTTACCATCTGTAATCCTAGCACTTTGGGAGTCCAAGGAGGGAGGATTGCTTGAACCCAGCAATTTAAGACGAGCCTGGGCAGTATGGTGAGACCCTGTCTCTACGAAAAATAAAATTAGCCAGGCATAGTGGCACACATCTACAGTCCCAGCTACTGGGGAGACTGAGGTGAGAGGATGGCTTGGGCCCAGGAGTTTGACGCTGTAATGAGCTGTGACCACACTACTGCACTCCAGCCTCATGACTCAGCAAGACCTTGTCAGCTACACTGCCTAACACAAAGCAAAAAAGAGAAATCTCCAGGTCTAGAAATGAAAAGAGAACAGCAGTCTGAGCCTCATAGGGTGCAGGTTGCCCATGGCAGAACCCCAGGGTTTAAGAGCTGGGGGCTTGGCAGCCGGAATACAGAGCAGAGGTGCAGGACAGGGGACTGGGCCTGACTGGGCTTCCTGCACCGAGCCATAAGGAGAGGAGTCATGGAGAGCAGCTGGCTACAGTGATTAGGAGCACCAAGTGTGGAGGCTGCTACCTGGACTAGAATCCCAGCTCTGCCACTTAGTAAACTGTGGGACCCCGGCCAAGTGACTCTACCACTCATCCTCACTCCATGTCCTGAGGACAGAGGACCCACCTTGCAGGGTACTTTCAAACATTAAGGAGGAAAAGAAGCCACCACTAGGCAGAGGACTTCCTCATCACCAGGTATCTGTGGTCACAGTGCTGTCATCATCACCTGAGCCCCTCTACCAGCCAGCCCAGGGCTGGGCCCTCAGCAAACACCCACCAGAGGCCACTGGGGTGACAGAGCCACCCTTGAGAAATGTGAACCCCAAGCCTCTGCCTAAGGCGGCTAAATCCTGAGACCAAAAAATGTATGTCAAAACAGGTCTAGAATGAGTGACACCGGTAGGGCCTGCAGGGCAACCTGAGAACTGCTCATGGGGAGCCCCTGTCTCCCCAGGAGAGCCACTGAGAGATGCCCCTGAGGTAAACACAGCCTCCCTCCAGCAGGGGGAGATCTTCCAGGAGCCAGGCACAGGACAATACGGAAGGTCTTCCACAGAAGAACAGGAAATTACTGTTTTCGGCCGGGCGCGGTGGCTCAAGCCTGTAATCCCAGCACTTTGGGAGGCCGAGACGGGCGGATCACGAGGTCAGGAGATCGAGACCATCCTGGCTAACACGGTGAAACCCCGTCTCTACTAAAAAATACAAAAAACTAGCCGGGCGAGGTGGCGGGCGCCTGTAGTCCCAGCTACTCGGGAGGCTGAGGCAGGAGAATGGCGTAAACCCGGGAGGCGGAGCTTGCAGTGAGCTGAGATCTGGCCACTGCACTCCAGCCTGGGCGACAGAGCGAGACTCCGTCTCAAAAAAAAAAAAAAAAAAAAAAAAAAAAAAAAGAAATTACTGTTTTCATGATTTGCAAACTTGCAAAAAAAAAAGGTATTGGTATTGAAGTTAAAAACTCAGTTGAGTTGAATATAGCAGACCAGGCACAGCTAAAAATGTAATAGATTAGAAGATAAATATGAGCAAATCAGCAAGGAAAAAGGCTGATAAAGAGATGAAAACCATGTAAAATTAAGACAACAATCATGAATGTTTCATTCTTTCAAATATTTATAAAGTGCCTACTATGTGCAAGACACTGATTTTAGGTGCTGGGATTATAACATTGAACAGAACGGGGTGAAAAACACTGTCTACCCAAAAGAATTAAAAGCAGGAACCAGAAGATATTTGTACACCATGTTCACAGGAGCACTGTTACAGCAGCCAAAGGTAGACATAACCCAGGGGTCCATCAGCAGATGAACAGATAAGCAAAATGTAGACTATCTGCACAGTGGAGTAGTATTCAGCTTTAAAAGGAAGGAAATGCCGGTATCTGCTACAATATGGATGAATCTTGAAGACACTATGCTAAGTGAAATAAGGCAGACACGAAAAAGACAAATACTGTAAAATTCCATGTACATGAGGTCCCCAGAATAGAATGCATAGAGACAGGAAGTAGAATGGTGAGTGCCAGGAGCTGGGGGAAGAGAAAGGGGGATGGGGAATTATGGGGCAGAGTTTCAGTCTGAGAAGATGAAAAAGTTCTGGAGATAGTGTGATGATTGTACAACCACGTGAATGCACTTAAGACCATAGAATTAAATGCTTAAAATGGTTAAAATGGTAAATTTTATATTACATATGTATATGTTACGTATACCCCCAAAAATACTCTACCTTCAAGGAGCTTACATTCCAATGCAGTTCTAGTTGGAGAGGCTTGGGAGGATGAGAGAAAGACAACTTTTCCATTTTTCTTTCTTTCTTTTTTTTTTATTGAGACAGGATCTTGCTCTGTTACCCAAGCTAAAGTGCAATGGTGCCATCACAGCTCACTGCATCCTAGAACTCCTTGGCCCAAGCAATCCTCCCACCTCAGCCTCCCAAGTAGCTGGGACTATAGGCATGCACCACCACACTGGCTAATTTTTGTATTTTTTGTAGAGAAAGGGTTTCACCACATTGCCCAGGCTGGTCTCGCATTCCTGGACTCCCAAAGTGCTGGGATTACAGTAGTCAAAAGGTAGACATAACCCAGGGGTCCATCAACGATGAATAGACAAGCAAAATGTAGACTATCTATCTGCACAGCCAGACTATCACCTCGGCCAGCCAACAAATTTCAAAGAGATGAAACATTTTCCAGAGATGAAAGGAAAATTAGGTATTCTGATTAAAAGAGCACCCTAGGTTCTGAGCAAAATAAATAAAAACAAATCATCTAGATACAGTGTATTGAAATGACAGAACATGAAGAACAAATAGAAAATCTTTGCCAGGCATGGGGCGGCTCACACCTGTAATCCCACCACTTTGGGAGGCTGAGGTGGGAGGATCACTTGAGGTCAGGAGTCTGAGACCAGCCTGGCCAACATAGTAAGACTCCATCTCTACAAAAAATTTTAAATTTAGCCAGGTACAGTGGTACACACCTATAGTCCTAGAAGCTAATCCCAGCTTCTTCAGAGGCTGAAGGAGGAGGATCACTTGAGCCTAGGAATTCAAGGCTGCAGCGACCTATCAGCATGCCACTGTACTGCTGCCTGGGCTACAGAGCAAGACTGTCTGTTAAGCAAGCATTAAGGGAAAATAAATGTCCACCTAGTGCCACCACAAGTGTCCAGAATTTTATGCCCAGATAAATTATCATTCAAACACGAGGGATGGGCCAGGTGCAGTGGCTCACACCTGTAATTCCAACACTTGGGGAGGCCGAGGCAGGTGGATCACTTAAGCTCAGAAGTTCGAGACCAGCCTGGGCAACAGGGCGAAACCCTGTCTCTGCAAAAAAAAATACAAAAATTAGCTGGGTGCATGCCCATAATCCCAGCTACTTGGGAGGCTGTGGCAGGAGGATCAGTTGAGCCTGGGCAGCGGAGATTGCAGAGAGCCGAGAAAGCACCACTCCACTCCAGCCTGGGGAACAGAGCAAGACCTTGTCTCAAAACAAAAGAACAAAAACAAGAAAAAGAGGCAAAATACATCTTGCAATATGCAAAGACTGAGAGTTTATTTTTTTTTATTAAAACGGAGTCTCTCTCTGTCGCCCAGGCTGGAATGCAGTGGCACAATCTCGGCTCACTGCAACCTCTCCGCCAGGTTCAAGTGATTCTCCTGCCTTAGCCTCCCCAGTAACTGAGACTATAGGCACGTACCACCACACCTGGATAATTTTTTTGTATTTTTAGTAGAGACAGGGTTTCACTATGTTGGCCAGGATGGTCTTAAACTCCTGACTTCAGGTGATCCACCCGTCTCCGACTCCCAAGGTGCTGGGATTGGAGGCATTTAAGTCACCGAGCCCAGTCTGAGAGTTTAATACGCATATCTCTTTCACAAAAGAAAGATGTAAAAAATCACAAGGACAAAGAACGGAAGGGATTAGAGTTAGAGATGTCAAACCTGGGAAGGCCGACTTAGAGGAATCAAATTTGTACTGGAGATGTGCTGTTGTAGGAAGAAGACTAATAACCTAAGAATTCCTCGTTTATAAATATTTTTCTTCTTAAAATACCTTAAAATTACAAATGCAACATGACCATTGTAAAAAGGATGAAAATATTTAAGCACTCAGGTGGAAAATAAAAATATAAAGGTTAAAACAAATTACCAGTTAAGAGTTCAGTGATTCTAGGACGGGCACGGTGGCTCATGCCTGTAATCCCAGCACTTTGGAAGGCTGAGGTGAGCGGATCACCAGGTTAGGAGTTCGAGACCACCCTGGCCAACATGGTAAAAACCCATCTCTACTAAATATACAAAAAATTAGCCAGGCGTGGTGGTGCATGCCTGTAATCCCAGCTACTCAGGAGGCTGAGGGAGGAGAATCGCTTGAAACCGAGAGGCAGAGGTTGCAATGAGCTGAGATCAGGCCACTGCACTCACGACAGGGCGAGACTCCATCTCAAAAAAAAAAAAGAGTTATCAGTGGTTTTCTAAGGGGGACAGGAACAGAGGTGGGAAGAGTTAAGCATCACATTGCTGTTTTTTAAAATGAGTGCTTAAGAATTATACAACTATTCACATTTCACGGAATATATACAATAAGACCTGACACATTAAGGGGCTAGGGAGGCTGAACAGCCCCTATAGGACCACGTGGACCTTGCGAGGTCTCCAACACGAGGGGAGGGACTCTGCTCTCTGAAGTGGGGGAAGGCTCTGGACAACAACAGTCACCATTCAGAACCCACTCACTCAGGCCGGGTGTGGGGACCCACACCTGTAATCCCAGCACTTTGGGAGGCCAAGAAGGGAAGATCGCTTGAGCACAGGAGTTGGAGACCAGCCTGGGCAACATGGTGATGGTGAGACCCCATCTCTAAAATTAAAATAAAAATAAAGAGATAAAAATAAAGAACCACTGAGTCCCACAAGTTCTCCAGCACTTGGAAATAGAGCAACAAACAAAATGCATTCCTTATTCTTGAGGTGCTTATATTCTGGAGGAGAGAGGCAGAAATTAGGAAGTGTAGATATGCTAGGAAAAGAGAAACGTAGAGGGCGGTGGGGAGGCAGGAAGACTATTCCTTCCTGGACTGGGGCTGGGTAAGTCCTAGTGTACATTTCTGGTGAGGTTTTTTTTTTTTTGTTTTGTTTTGTTTGAGACGGAGTCTCGCTCTGTCGCCCAGGCTGGAGTACAGTGGCGTGATCTCGGCTCACTGCAAACTCTGCCTGCCGGGTTCATGCTATTCTCCTGTCCCAGCCTCCCGAGTAGCTGGGACTACAGGCGCCCGCCACCACGCCTGGCTAATTTTTTTTTCTTTTTTCTTTTTTTTTTTTTGGTATTTTTGATAGAGACGGGGTTTCACCGTGTTAGCCAAGATGGTCTCAATCTCCTGACCTTGTGAACTGCCTGCCTTGGCCTCCCAAAGTGCTGGGATTACAGGCATGAGCCACTGCATCCGGCCCTCTGGGGAGCTTTAACATTTCAGACACAGTAGGCCTCACTGCTCCCACCTTGCCCACTGGCTTAGATGTCAGCTAAAGCCCACTCTGATAATTCGTGAATCTAACTGAGCAGAAGGAGGTCTCAACACTAGGACAGCAGTTAGATCTTCAGGACATTCCCCAGAGCCAGGCCATGAGACGGACCAAGCTCCAACCCATTCCTCCACGGGCGGAAGAGACTGAAATGGAAAACCCAAGTTTGCAAATATGATTTATACATACCTAATATATCACACTAGTCTACCTGAAATATATTTCAGCCCTGCTATCACTGAATGATGGAAGAACCTCTGTTCTCATATAAAACAATTCCATGTAGGCGGGGCACAGTGGCTCACACCTGTAACCTCAGTACTATGGGAGGCCAAGGCAGAAGGATCGCTTGAGCCCAAGAATTCAAGATCAGCCTGGACAACATGGCAAAATCCTGTCTCTACAAAAAATACAAAACTTAGCTGGGTGTGGTGGTATGTGCCTGTAGTCTTAGCTACTTGGGAAGCTGAGGTGGGAAGATCGTGTCAGTCTGTGAGGCAGAGACTGCAGTAAGCCGAGATCGTACCACTGCACTCCAGCCTGGGTGACAGAGTGAGACCTTGTCTCAAAAAAGAAAAAAACGGCCGGGTGTGGTGGCTCACCCCTGTAATACCAGCACTTTGGGAGGCTGAGGCAGGCGATCACCTGAGGTCAGGAGTTCGAGACCAGCCTGGCCAACGTGGTGAAACCCCATCTCTACTAAAAATACAAAATTAGCCAGGTGTGGTGGCAGGCACCTGTAATCCTAGTTACTTGGGAGGCTGAGACAGGAGAACCACTGGAACCCAGGAGGTAGAGGTTGCAGTGAGCCGAGATCGTGCCATTGTACTCCAGCCTGGGCAACAAAAGTGAAACTCCGTCTCAAAAAAAACCTTGTACAAGAATGTTCATAGCAGCATTATTCATAATAGTAAAAAGCAACCCAACAGTCTATCAGCTGATAAATGGTTGAACAAAACGGTCTATCCATGCGATGGATATTTAGCCATAAAAAGAAATGACGTCCTGATTTATGCTACAACATAAACATTATGCTAAGTGAAAACAGCTAGATACAAAGGCCACATGCTGTATGACTCCATTTATGTAAAATGCCTAAAATAGGCAAATCCATAAAGACAGAAGTAGAATGACTGCCAGGGGCTGGGAGAGGAGAGGATAGAAAGTGACTGCTTAACAGTGCAGAGTTTCTTACTGAGATGATGAAATGTTTAGGAATTAGGTAGCAGGGACTGTTGCACAACACTGAACATACCAAAAACACCACTGAATTATACACTCTATAATGGTTTAAACAATAAATGTTATGTGAATTTTATATCAATAAAAAAAAAAAAAAAAAGGTTGGCTGGGCGCAGTGGCTCACACCTGTAATCCCAGCACTTTGGGAGGCCGAACTGGGTGGATCACCTGAGGTCAGGAGTTCCAGACCAGCCTGGTCAACATGGTGAAACCTCATTTCTACTAAAAATACAAAAATTAGCCGGGCATGGAAGTGGGTGCCTGTAATCACAGCTACTTGGGAGGCCATTAAGGCAGGAGAATCACTTGAACCTGGGAGGCGGAGGTTGAGGTGAGCCGAGATCATGCCACTGCACTCCAGCCTGGGCGACAGAGTGAGACTCCGTCTCAAAAAAAAAAAAAAAATACTATATACATGGGAAGCACAAAAATAATAAAGCAGCTGGGAGTGGTGGCTCACGCCTGTAATCCCAATACTTTGGGAGGCCAAAGTGGGTAGATCACTTGAGGCCAGGAGTTTGAGACCAGCCTTGCCAACATGATGAAATCCCATCTCTACTAAAAATACAAAAATTAGCCAGGCGCAGTGGCTCATGCCTGTAATCCCAGCTACTCCAGAGGCTGAGGCAAGAGAATCACTTGAACCCCAGAGGTGGAGACTGCAGTGAGCCAAGATTGCCACTGCACTACAGCCTGGATAGAGCAAGAATCAGTCTCAAAAAAAATAAAAATAAAAACAATTTAAAAATAAAAAATAAAGTAATACCTTCAAAATTCTGAGGAAAAGTATGCAGAGATGATGGGCATATAAAGTCTTTTTTTTTTTTTTTTTTTTTTGAGACAATCTCGCTCTGTCGCCCAGGCTGGAGTGCAGTGGCCCGATCTCAGCTCACGGCAACCTCCGCCTCCCGAGTTCAGGCAATTCTCCCTGCTTCAGCCTCCTGAGTAGCTGGGATTACAGGCGCCCAACACCACGCCCAGCTAATTTTTGTATTGTTAGTAGAGACAGGTTTTCACCAGGTTGACCAGGCTGGTCTCAAACTCCTGACCTCAGGTGATCTGCCCACCTCAGCCTCCCAAAGTGTTGGGATTACAGGCATGAGCCACCGCACGCAGCCATACAGTCTTAATAAACGTTGCCTCACACATATTTTAAGATAACTACCAGACTGCGTATCACCAAACATGAAGGTAAACTAAGGAAGACATGAGATCCAAAAAAACAGATGGTTCATCTCAGAAGATAATGTGAACAGCTGTGCAGCAGAATAGGGAGGAGTCCAATGTGGAGCAGGAAGACAGCTCTGGGAGAAAGGTCATCACAGAAGAAAAAAAAGAAAAAAAGGAACTGACAGATCTAGCGTAACTGACCATCCCAAAGGCTTTTTATACAGTTCATTTGAAAAACCCTAGGCTGAATTAGTAACAGATACATGGAAAATAAAGCCAACAGGAAAACAAAAACTCATACAAGTAAATATTATCCATCACAGTGTATGATTTAGCCGAACAATGTAACAATTTACATTCATTTAAACCAAAACTTGCTATAAAAGTGTGGTAGATTAAAGACAGCCAACAAAAATTAGCCAGGTGTAGTGGCTCATGCTCACACCTGTAATCCCAGCACTTTGGTAGCCTGAAGTAGGAGGACTGCTTGAGCCCAGGAGTTGGAGGCTACAGTGAGCTATGATCGTGCCACTGCACTCTCGCCTGCACAAGGGAGCAAGACCTCACCAATAAAATATAAATAAAGATGGCCAACAATTCTTTGTCACTCTCTCCACCAAGACATGAAGGTCTGCTTCCCCAGTCCCTTGACTCTAGCCTGGCCCTGTAGCTGTTTTTACCAACAAAACATGTCAAAAGTAGGGACTTGCTATAACTGAGTAAGGGGGATTTAAAAAAAAGAAGAACGTGTCAAAAGTGATGACAGTTCTCACTCTAGCCTTTAAAACGGCTGACAAATCTCACTTCCTCCCTCATGGAACCAGCCACCATGCTGCAAGGAAGCCCAAGCAGCCTCATGGGATAGACCACACTAAGGAGAATGAAGTCCATGGCCAAAAGTCCCTACTGAACTCTCACAGTTGACAGCCAGTACCAACAAGCTGGCATCACATGGAGCAGGAGGAACAAGCTAACCCTGGCAAACCACGTCCCACTTACAAAACTGTAAACAAATACAGGTTGTTGTTTTTTCAGCCACTAAGTTCTGGAATAGATCATCAAACCACCACAACATTGGGAATATTGGAAAGAAGTAGGGAGGTAACATGGGAGGTAAGAGAGGCGGGTAAGAAAGCTAAATCTTCACCATCTTCCACAGACAGAATTGAACATATATCAATCTGGAAGTTCTAAAATTAGCAAAATAAGCAAGTTTTTTTTTTTTTTTTTTTTTTTTTTGAGACGGAGCCTTGCTCTGTCCCCAGGCTCGAGTGCAGTGGCACAATCTCAGCTCACTGCAACCTCCGCCTCCCCAGGTTCAAGCAATTCCCCACCTCAGCCTCCTGAGTAGCTGGGACTACAGGTGCACGGCACCACACCTGGCTAATTTTGTGTGTGTGTGTGTATTTCAGTAGAGACGAGGTTTCACCACCTTGGCTAGGATGGTGTCAATCTCCTGACTTCGTGATCTGCCCACCTCGGCCTCCCAAAGTGCTGGAATTACAGGCGTGAGCCACCGCACCTGGCCGCAAGTTATTTTTTAAAGTACAGATAAATAGAAACATCTGAAATGCCAGGCGCAGTGGCTCAAGCCTGTAATCCCAGAACTTTCAGAGGCCAAGATGAGTGAATCACTTGAGGCCAGGAGGTCAAGACCAGCCTGGCCAACATAGTGAAACCCTGTCTCTACTAAAAATACAAAAATTAGCTGGTCATGGTGGTGCACACCTGTAATCCCAGCTACTCAGGAGGCTGAGGCACGAGAATCGCCTGAGCCCAGGAGGCGGAGGTTGCAGTAAACTGAGATCATACCACCACACTCCAGCCCTGGTGACAGAGTGAGATCCTGTCTCAAAAAGAAAAAAGAAAAAAAGGAAACAGCTGAAAGAGCAGAGGTTGCCTTGATGGAACTCTGAAAGGGAGCAGAGCAGGGACTGTCACCTTTGATTACAAGACTCACAAAGCACATGTCTTCAATGGACGTGCTTTAGTTTCATAAAGGAAAAGATAAGCTGAAAATATGCTTCAGCATTTTGGTTGGTGAGAGCAGAGTTGTATTTTTCCTTCCACTTTTCTGTATTACACAAATTATTCATAAAAGATATTTTCTGATTATAGAATTATGAAAAATAATACTGAAGCGAATTTTGCCATAATGATGTGTCAAATTGCACATCTCTGGAAATAAAATTTATATAAACTCCAGGCTGGACTCACACAACCCAGTTTCTCGACTGAGCTGTGGAACTGCAACTGGAACTTCCCCTGGGGGAGGAGAGCAGTGAGGGACTGCTTGTATCAAGGCAGCCCTGCGGAACCGGGACCTCAGACCCAGCTCTGCAGGGACCTCTGGGTGGTAACAAAGAGGAACAGCACATGGGTACCAAGAGAGGCAACAACAGCTCCTGAGACAGGGGCGCCCACCAAGAAGGCACAACCATGAACAGCAGCCAGGCTCAAGGACCCAGAGCATGCCTCTCCACACTCCAGCATTATGCATAGCCCCAAGCAGCCACTTGCGACTCCCCAGAGGCAGAAATGCAGAACGAGGACAAGGTCCTATCAAAATACACATAAACGGGGGCCACTGAGACAGATGTCCTTTACCTCAGAAGTTTATCAACTTACAAGAATGACCAGGGGACCAGGGCCCCCTCTCCCAAAGAAAACAGACAAGGCAATGACCATAATTCATTCTGTTACTATTCATTCTGAATCAGTAGAGAGCCCTCAATAACGCTCCATTGATCCATAAGCAGGAGCCTGAGGGCACTGGGAATGTCTTGTTTCTGCCCTTTCGTGATTTAATCCATTAATTTGTTGAAATGCCTATAGCAGCTGTGAACATACTGGTATATAAAAACTAGACATGCGTTCAGCCTAAAAAGGTAGATATTGGACAAACAAGCAGCACTATTATTTGTTTCAAAGGAGTTACAGGCAATTGAAATTTTTTTTTTTTTTGAAACAGAGTTTTGCTCTTGTCACCCAGGCTGGAGTGCAATGGCACAATCTCGGCTTACTGCAACCTCCACCTCCCAGGTTCAAGTGATTCTCCCGCCTCAGCCTCCTGAGTAGCTGAGATTACAGGTTCCCGCCACCATGCCTAGCTAATTTTTTGTATTTTTAGTAAAGACGGGGTTTCTCCATGTTGGTCAGACTGGTCTCAAACTCCTGACCTCAGGTGATCCGCCCGCCTCGGCCTCCCAAAGTGCTATGATTACTGGCGTGGCCCACGCAGTTGAATTTTAAAGATACACTTGCAGATTTTAGAACTCAACTGAAAAGAACCCAATACACTGTTAACACCATACATAATCCCATTTGTCTTCCACAAATAAAGTATACAATTTACAGATAAAGAATGAGGCCAGGTGCGGTGCTCACACCTGTAATCCCAGCACTTTGGGAGGCTGAGGCAGGCAGATCGTGAGGTCAGGAGATCGAGATCATCCTGGCCAACATGGTGAAACCCCATCTCTACTAAAAATACAAAAATTAGCTAGGCGTGGTGGCACATGCCTGTAATCCCAGCTACTTGGGAGGCTGAGGCAGGAGAATCACTTGAACCAGGGAGTTGGAGGCTGCAGTGAGCCAAGATTGTGCCACTGTACTCCAGGCTGGGTGACGGGGCAAAACTTCGTCTCAAAAAAAATAAAGAACAAAAGGGGCCTGCAGTGGCTCACACTTGTAATCTAAGTGCTTTGGGAGGCGAAGGTGGGCCAGATCACTTGAGCTCAGGAGTTTGAAACCAGCCTGGGCAACAAGGCAAAACCCTATCTCTACAAGAAAATACAAAAATTAGCCAGGCACAGTGGCATGCCCCCATAGTCCCAGATACTTGGGAGGCTGGCTTGATCCCAGGAGGCAGAGGTTGCAGTGAGCCAAGATCATGCCACTGCACTCCAACCTGGGTGACAGAGCAAGACCCCATCTCCTCCCCTACAAAAAAAAGGGGGAAAAATCTAATTTTTATGCCTGCAACTTTCTCAGTAGTCTCATTTTGTAAGTTTTCATTGTAGTTAGTGCTGCTTCTGCTGAAATGTCATTTTTTCTCTCCCACTTAAGGAAGAATAAGTTGTCTTAAGTTAAACAAGCTTCGCCATGCTCTCATGACAGTTCCATCCTCTATTCTAGGCTATGTGTAGAAAAACATGAACAGATAATGAGAGGCAGCAGCGCAGCTCCTGCGTGCAGCTCCATGTGGGCCACATTCGCTCCTCATCGCCATCTAGGCAGCTCCTTCAGCTCACACATGCTGAGCACCCAACCAGGCTGCTCACTCTGGGAACGCAGTCATGGACAAGACACAAGAGCCCTGCTTTCATGAGGCTTCCACTACAGCTGAGAGAGCAGATGGGGACAACAAACAAGGTGGGATCAGGAGAGCAGAGGAGGTACACTTTGTTTTTTTGTTTTTTTTTTTTTTGGAAACAGAGTCTTGCTCTGTCACCCAGGCTGGAGTGTAGTGGTGTAATCTTGGGTCACTGCAACCTCCACCTTCCAGTTCAAGCAATTCTCATGCCTCAGCCTCCTGAGTAGCTGGGGTTACAGGTGGGCGCAACCACGCCCAGCTAATTTTTTGTATTTTTAGTAGAGACAGGGTTTCCCCATGTTGGCCAGGCTGGTCTCGAACTTCTGGCCTCAAGTGATCTGCTTGCCTCAGCCTCCCAAAGTGCTGGGATTACGGGCCTGAGCCACGCACCCAGTCCTGCAGAGGGAGTACACTTTTCAATGGGGGGAGGGTCATCAAGGTGGGGTTCATTGAGAAACTGTTACTCGAGCTAAGGAAGTTCACAAATTTTTATTTCTTTTTTTTTTTTTTTTTTTTTTTGAGACAGAGTCTCACTCTGTCGCCCAAGCTGGAGTGCAGTGGCCAGATCTCAGCTCACTGCAAGTTCCGCCTTCCGGGTTCACGCCATTCTCCTGCCTTAGCCTCCCGAGTAGCTGGGACTACAGGCGCCCACCACCTCGCCCGGCTAGTTTTTTTTTATTTTTTAGTAGAGACGGGGTTTCACCGTGTTAGCCAGGATGGTCTCGATCTCCTGACCTTGTGATCCGCCCGCCTCGGCCTCCCAAAGTGCTGGGATTACAGGCTTGAGCCACCGCGCCCGGCCACAAATTTTTATTTCTTAATGGGCTTTCTCTTGTTTCTGAGCCTTGAAATGGAAGGAAATGTAAATGCATACAGAAAGAACGCTATCTGGACAGTAAATGGCACCTCCATCCATCTGGTTCTGTCAGACAAAAACTTAGGGCTATCACTGGCACCAGAACTTCCCCTCATCTCTCCTTATCCCAAACAACACAACTTATCAATTTTACTCCAGAAGCCTTCCTAGCTAGGCCTGTCCACTTTCCTCCACACCCACAATCCCAACACTGGCCAACCACCAAGCTCTTTCACCAAGACTGACGCCAACAGTCTCCTGACTTATCAGTCAGGAAACTCAGACAGTAGCTCTCAACTCAAGGGCATCAGAATCACATGAAGGACACATTAGAACACAGATTGTTGGGCCCCACTCCAGAGTTTACGATATAGTAGGTTTGAGACCTGAAAATGTGCATTTCTAACTAGCATCCAGGCCACTGATGCTGCCAGTTTGGGAACCACTTTGAGAACCACTGGAGATTGGTTATGGTACAGTAACAAACCCAAAACTGTTACCCGGCTCAACCCAAAGTTTTCTTTTATTTATTTATTTTTATTTTTATTTTTAATTTTTTTGAGACAGAGTCTCGCTCTGTCACTCAGGCTGGAGTGCAGTGGCACAATTTCAGCTCACTGCAAGCTCCACCTCCCGGGTTCAGGCCATTCTCCGGCCTCAGCCTCCCGAGTAGCTGGGACTACAGGCGCCTGCCATCACGCTCGGCTAATTTTTGTGTGTTTTTAGTAGAGACGGGGTTTCACTGTGTTAGCCAGGATGGTCTCGATCTCCTGAACTCGAGATCTGCCTGCTTCGGCCTCCCAAAGTGCTAGGATTACACACATGAGCCACTGCGCCCGGCCCAAAGTTTTCTTTCTTGCCCACGGTACACATCCGTTTGTTTCCACAGTCAGAAACAAGAGAAAGGGAATATGATAAAGCACGTGTCTCAGTGCTTCCACTCAGAAGTTACATGTCACTTTCCACTGGCCGGAGCAAATCACAGGCCAAACCACATTTCAAGGAGACAGGGCTGTCCAATCCAATCAGGGACCCAAAGCAGGGACAATGGAAAGGTTTTCACCTGAACAGAGTGACCACAGATTGGGCTTCTGTACACACTCTTCCCGAACCTTCCCCAGCACCAACTCAATCTATAGAGCAATCTAAGGAATCCTCTTTCCAAAGCAAATAGATTCATGTCACACCATCATCCTTAAAAACCTCACACTGCTCTTAATAGGACCTAAAAGAACGTGCCCGACACCCTCTGCTCCAGCCATACCAGCTTATTCCCGCTCTATCACAGAAGTTCTGCACAGGCTCTGCCCTTCATCTGATACTCACCCCTACCCTCATGGAGCCAACACCCAACCCTCATTCTGCTCTCTGCTCCCTGCTCTAGTGTCTATCCCATCAGGAAGTCTTTCCCAAAGCCCTGTCAGGTATGACCTCCCTACTAGATGCACCTAGATCTTTCCTTCATGACTTGCTTTGTGTGATAAGGAATTCTAAACACACATAAATGTGAAGAGAATAGTTAGAACCAGGGCTCGGAGGAGTGGCTCACACTTGTAATCCCAGAACTCTGGGAGGTGCAGACAGAAGGACTGCTTGAGTCCAGGAGTTCAAGACCAGCTTGGGCAACATGGCAAAACGGCAAAACCCTGTCTCTATTTAAAAACAAAAACAGGCCGGGCACGGTGGCTCACGCCTGTAATCCCAGCACTTTGGGAGGCCAAGGTGGGCGGATCACGAGGTCAGGAGATCGAGACCATCCTGGCTAACACGGTGAAACACCGTCTCTACTAAAAATACAAAAAAATTAACCGAGCGTTGCAGCATGCGCCTGTAGTCCCAACTGCTGGGGAGGCTGAGGCAGGAGAATGGCGTGAACCCGGGAGCTGGAGCTTGCTGTGAGCCGAGATCACGCCACTGCACTCTAGCCTGGGTAATGGAGAGCAAGACTCCATCTCAAAAAAAAAAAAACACATTAAAAAATTAGCCAGGTGTGGTGGCACACACCTGTGTCCCAGGTACTCAGGAGGCTGAGGTGGGAGGATCATTTGAGCCCAGGAGGGACCCTATCTCAAAAAAAAAAGTTAGAACCCATGTGCCCATACCACTCTCAACCTAGACCAGTCCTGAAGTCCTGATGTAACCACAAATAACCGACTCCCTCGCTCCCATAGGATCATGACACAAATCCCAGATGATGTACCATTTCATCGGTAAATGTCTGTATGCACCTCTAAAAGGTAGGAATTACTTTAAACACAACAAAACCACTATCACAGCTAAAAATAAAAATAATTCCTCAATAATAAATATAATCAATGTTCCAAATTCTAATTGTCTCAAATATCATAAATGATATTCAATTGTTTCTCTAACAGACTGGTCTGACACTAACACAGATAAGCCCTATGATAAAAATTAGTCCATGTACCTCCAGTCTCTTGTCATCAGTCCCCTACATTTTTCCCTGTTGATGAGTATGGGTTACTGGTCTTAGAGTTTCCCACATTCTCAGTGTTGCCAATGGCAACTCTGTAGTATAGTGCAGTATGTTTCTCTCGCCCCTGTATTTCCTGTAGATTGGTTGTTAAACATAGGAGCTTGACTGGACTCAGGTTTGACTTTTTTTTCTTTTTGACAAGTATTTCACAGGCTTTTCAAAGATATGACCTTTGCTCACTGTCCATCCCCATTTCATCCCATTTCAGGCCTATAAACCCCATGGGAACAAGGACATAGGTCTTGGCTCATCACTGGCACACAGCTGATACTCAATGAATGAAGAAATATCAGACAGAAGTACACTGCCATATTGACTGGCAGAAATATAATGGCTCAGTCTTCCATCCACATATAGACAGCTGTATGTTAAAGTTTTCCCTGAGAGGCAAAACAAGTAAGTTCCCAGGGTGCAGAATCAGAGGTCAGGCCCTGCAGGAGTTCTAACTCCATCACAAACAGCCTTATGACTTTGGATCAGTTACTTGACATCTTTGGGATTCAATTTCCTGCTGTGAGGATTCAATGAGAAGATGATGCTTTGCTGCTCAAAGATTCGTGTAGCAAGGCTGTACAAAGATTACACCAACTCCAAATTTTGGAGGGGAAAGAACACAGAAGCCTCCAATTTCTAACTTTTTTTTTTTTTTTTGAGAGGGAGTCTCGCTCTGTCACCCAGGATATGGAGTGCAGTGGCGTGATCTCAGCTCTCTGCAAGCTCCGCCTCCCAGGTTCACGCCATTCTCCTGCCTCAGCCTCCCAGTGGCTGGGACTACAGGCACCCACCACCACGTCCAGCTAATTTTTGGTATTTTTAGTACAGACGGGGTTTCACCGTGTTAGCTAGGATGGTCTCGATCTCCTGACCTTATGATCTGCCCGCCTTGGCCTCCCAAAGTGCTGGGATTACAGGCATGAGCCACCACGCCCAGCCTCTAACACATATTTTAACCAAAAATCTAGAAATTCACGTATTTATGAAATAAAAATCATTAGGAAAACAAAATAATACCCAAAAACTATCTCCACTTGTTAACTAAGTGCTTTCCACATCTAGGCACTGAAGACAAATCAAAGGGCCCTCACCTTGAAAAATTCACATGGAGAAGAGAATGGGACAAGAGCCTGTGCAACATGCTAACTGTCATAAGAGGGCCCAGTACTCACGAAGGCATGACAAACTTGGGAGAAAACACACACACACACACACACACACACACACAGACACACACACATCAAGTGCCATGGGCCCAGGGTCTCCAACACTTGGTTCTGGTAGAAATAGTGAAAGGCTTCACAGAGATGAGGAGTGAGCCATAAAACCACCACAGCAACATAAAATTAGGCAACTCAGGAAGAAGCAAGAGCACATGCAAAGATCCATGGGACAGGGCACGGCTCATCACAAGAGCTACAGGCAGCATGATGTGATCTCACGGCAACCACAAAGGACTGGCCAGCCAAGACGCTAGAAAGACAGGCAGGATCACTGGCCAGAGTCACAGAGGAAAGAAAAAATACACTTAAAAAAGAAAATGTGGTGTGTATATACACACACACACACACAGATATACGACGGAAAGACAGGCAGGAACCACGCGCCATCCTCAAGATCTAGGGCTTTCTCTTCTAAGCAAACAGTGAAGTTCCAGTAACACATTTTTAGGCAGGTAGGTGAGATCAGAGCTTCCTTCTGGAAGGAAATGAGGTGGGTCAGAAGCAAGGCCCACTTTCCCTTTCCCTGGTTCACAGAGAGGTAACAGTGGTACCAGCAACTACTCAATCTTTCCATCTGTAAGGACTGGACAGGGACCCCGCTCCTGCACCACTCTCATGCTGTGGTCCAGCCCCAGCAATGCTGCCTCTGCTCATTCTCTCCCACCTGTCCACACTTCCCCAGCCTCGCCTCCTGTGCGTTGGTAAAGTCACAGTTCTCCAGCCCTGCTAGTGATGCATAAGGCTCTTCTGTGACCTCTGCCACCAGTCCATGGCCCTCCACCTTTCCAACTCCACACCAAGGCAAACATGCTCACACCACTCCCCTTCATTCACACCATTTCTGGGACATATTATGCCCCCTAAAGCATACAAAGTACTGAGGGCTGTGTATGTATTCAAACAGTCACTGAATGCCTGACAGTCACTCAGGTACCATTCCAGGTGCTGAGGATATGACAGCAAGCCAAGCGAAAGGAGAAAAGTCCCTGCCTTCACAGATGACCCAATGCAGTCAGAAAGACACATGGAATGTCGGAGGTATGTGCTATGGAGAAAATCTAAGGCAGATGAGGAGTCTCAGATAGCAACAGAGTAATTTTTAAAATTGTTTTGGCCAGGCATGGTGGCTCACGCCTGCAATCCCAACACTTTGGCAGGCCAAGGCAGGCAGATCACTTGAGGTCAGGAGATCGAGACCAGCCTGGACAACATGGCCTAGTCTCTATTAAAAATACAAAAAAAAAATTAGCAGGGTATGGTGGCACACAGTTGTAATCCCAGCTACTTGGGAGGCTGAGGCAGGAGTATCTCTTGAACCCAGCAAGCAGAGGTTGTGGTGAGCCTAGATTGTGCCACTGCACTCCAGCCTGGGTGACAGAGTGAGACTCCATCTCAGAAGTGTGTGTGTACATATATAATAATTTTTTTTAATTTTATTTTTCTTTTGGGACAGAGTCTTACTGTCACCTAGTCTGGAATGCAGTGGCATAATCATGGTTCCCTGCAACCTCAAACTCCTGGGCTAGAGTGATCCTCCCGTCTTGGCTTCATAAAGCACCAGGATCACAGATACACTGTAATAGTACACGGTCACAACAGAGTACTTTAAATCTGTGGTCAGAGAAGGTGCCTGAGAGGGAGAAGTATAAGCAAAGACCTGAAGGAGGGTGAGGGGCAAGCCACACAGATACCTGGGGACAGCATTCCAGGTCAAAGGAGGAGCAAGGGCAATAGTCGGAGGCAGCAGAGCTGTACGGCTTCAGAGCAGGCAAGAGGCCTGTGTGGCTCTAACAGAATGAGAATGGGAGTGGGTGAAGATGGAAAAGACAAGGGTCTCCCAAAACAGGCAGGGAATCAGGGATGGCATTCAGTGTGGGGCCCAAGCTGAGACCTGGCAGAGGGAAGGAAGAGGGAAAGCACGCCTAGCCCCCACACACATGGGGTAAGGGGGCACAGGGGCAGAAGAAAGGAACAAAAACTGACCATGCAAAGGCCCAGAGGAAAAACACGGCAGAAAGAGATAAGCTGAGTAACTGAGATGAAGGCAAAACGCATAGTGCAGTGAGAGTCAGAAAGCCCAGTGAGAGACTGGTCTTGGACCCCAATGGGCAGTGAGAGTCACCCCCTGAAGAGTGGGGACACATAGGACATCTGTATTTTAAAAAGACAAGGCAGTGTGTAGAGAACTACCTGAAGACAGTAAAACTGGAGTTGGAAAAATGCTTTCTGATCATTAGCCTCCATAATATAGCAGCAAAAATATATGAAAACCATCAAAATGTAAGAACATTATTAACATGCACAGATCCTCTAAAAGTATAACCATCTTTTTTTTCTTCCTTGAGACAGAGTCTCGTGTTACCCAGGCTGGAGTGCAGTGGCATGATTTAGGCTCATTTCAACCTCCGCCTCCCAGGCTCTGGCAAGTCTCCTGCCTCAGCCTCTCGAGTAGCTGGGATTACAGGCACCCGCCACCACGCCCGGCTAATTTTTGTATTTTTGGTAGAGATGGCATTTCACCACGTTTCCCAGGCTGGTCTCGAACTCCTTACCTCAGGTGATCTGCCTGCCTTGGCCTCCCAAAGTGCTGGGATTACAGGAGTGAGCCACCACACCGGCCAACGGCCTAACACATTTAATTCACATCATCAGCTGTCTCAATGCCAACCAAGTCAACTTAAAAACTGAGGTTCCAATTCCTTCCAGAAAAAAACAGCATTTTTTCTGCACACCCACTAGGGTAGTCTCACTACTGGGGTTTTGTGTTTAGGTTTGATTTTTTTTTTGAGAGAGGGTTGTGCTATCTCCCAGGCTAGAGTGTGGTGGTATGATCATAGCTCGCTGCAGCCTCAAAGTCCTGGGCTCAGGTGACCTCCCACTTCAGCCTCCCAAGTATCTGGGACTATAGGCACACACCACCATGCCCAGCTAATTTTTAAAAATTTTTGTAAAGATGGGGTCTCCCTATGTTGCCCAAGCTGGTGTCAAACTCCTAGCCTCAAGCGATCCTCCCACCTCAGCCTCCCAAAGTGCTGCAATTACAGGCATGAGCCACTGTGTCTATCCACTACTGGAGTTTTTGAGCCGAGGCCATCACTCAGCTAACCAACACTGCAATTTCTATCCTTGTATGTTTTGTTGAAATCATTAAGTATTACAGAAAGTAAGATGCTTCGAAAACTCATCTGGGGCCAGGAGGTTTTAGGAAGGCAGATGCTAACACAAACCTAATTTGAAATCTTTTTTTTTTTTTTTTTTTTGAGATGGGGGTCTCGCTCTGTCGCCCAGGCTGGAGTGCAGTGGCGCAATCTCATCTCACTGCACGCTCCGCCTCCCAGGTTCACACCATTCTCCTGCTTCACCCTCCTGAGTAGCTGGGACTACAGGCGCCCACCACTATGCCCAGCTAATTTTTTGTATTTTTAGTAGAGACAGGGTTTCACCGTGTTAGCCTGGATGGTCTCAATCTCCTGACCTCGTGATCCACCTGCCTCGGCCTCCGAAAGTGCTGGCATTACAGGCTTGAGTCACTGTGCCCGGCCAAAATCTGTCTTGATTTTTTTTTTTTTTTTTTGAGACGGAGTCTCGCTGTCTCCCAGGCTGCAGTGCCTTGGCATGATCTTGGCTCACTGCAAACTCCGCCTCCCGGGTTAACGCCATTCTCCTTTGTCAGTCTCCTGAGTAGCTGGGACTGCAGGCATCCACCACCACGCCTGGCTAATTTTTTTTTTTTTTAGTAGACATGGGGTTTTACCATGTTAGCCAGGATGATTTCAATCTCCTGACCTCGTGATCTGCCCACCTGGGCCTCCCAAAGTGCTGGGATTACAGGCGTGAGCCACCGCACCCGGCCAATCTGTCTTGATTTTTTAACCAGCAAACCAAATTTCATCAAATCAATCAATTCCTTCAAAAGCTATACTGCAGGCCAGGCACGAGGCTGAAGTGGGAGGATAACCTGAGCCCAGGCGTTCATGACCAGCCTGGGCAACATGGTGAAACTCCGACTCTACAAAAATTAGCCAGGCATGGTGGCACACACCTGTTGTCCCAGCTACTCAGGAGGCTGAGGTAGGAGGATCGATTGAGCCCAGGTAGTCAAGGCTGCAGTGAGCTGTGATCATATGATTCCACCCTAACCTGGGTAACAGAGCAAAACCCTGTCTTTTAAAAAAAAAAAAAAAAGTAAAAAGCTATACTGCAACTTGGCCAGGCACAGTGGCTCACACTTGTAATCCCAGCACTTGGGGAGGCCAAGGCAGGAATATCACTTGAGGCCAGGAGTTGCAGGGACCAGCCCAAACATGGCAAGACTGTCTCCATAAAAAATTTTAAAATTAGCCAAGCATGGTGGCAACTGCCTGTAGTCCTAACTACTCAGGAGACTGAGCTGGGAGGAGAGCTTGAGCCCACGAGTGCCAGGTTACAGTGAGCTATGATTACACCACTGCATTCCACACCAGGTAACAGGTGAGACCCTGTCTCGAAAGAAAAGAGCAATATTGCAACCAATAGACAAATATAAAATGCTAGAGTCCCTGGGTAACCAACGTAAGTCTTTTTCTCCCCCAAAGTACTCGCTGTAAATAACCATTCATTAAAAAAGAATTAGCAAATCATACAGTTTATAAATACAAGCCTAATCCTCTAAAGCCCCCGTGTCATCTCTTCTATTGTATTCTGTGTACTTTTTTTTTTTTTTTTTTTTTCTGTCTTGACCAAGGATAGACAAATCGACAAGGTAGATTTCTTGCTCCATCTTGGTGGTAGTACAGATCTGTCCTATTACTTGTTGTACTTATATACTTGCAATGTTTCAGAGTGACCTTAGCCAAGCCATTTCCTTTCTAGACTCAGCTTCTTCTCCCAGATGCTCCATTACTTACAAAACAGAGAGGCAAACAGGCCGGATATTGGCATTAAAATGGGCAGTTTGTTTACTCTAAGCCATATACCCATTTATTCAGCACTTACTGAGTGTCTGCCATGAGAAGGCACCAGCAGAGGCAATGCTGCCCAAGGCAATGACAGAGTCCCACCTCTAAGAGTTAACCCAACAGGGGAGAAAGATCACAAGTAGCCATTAAAAAGCCATGAATTATGCTCAAAGAGGAAGGACAGGTGGCAGGCAGTCCACACCCAAGAACAGAGCACACACAAAGGCCTGGAGTCAGGACATGGTACCACATATTCGAAGAACAAGGTCACATTTACCACAATCAAGCAAAACAAGAGACTGAGGTTCAGAAGACTAAAATGCTTATCCAAAGTTGTATGCATTCTATGGCCATGAGCAGCCCACCAAAAAAAAAAAAAAGGCAAAACCAAGCACCTGGATCAGAATATATGAGTACAAAGCCTTATGGCTTCTGTTCCTTCTGATTAATTATTTACTTAGAAAAGTTATTTGCCCACTTGCCCCACTAAAAAGGACAAGGCAGAGCCAGGAAGGCTGAGTGTGCCTGTAGTCCCCACTACTCAGGCGGCTGAGGTGGGAGAATCACTTGAGTGCAAAAGTTTGGGACTGAAGTGCACCATGATCGCTCTCCTCTGAAATAGCCACCGCACTCAAGCCTGGGCCACATAGAGAGACTCTGTCTCTAAAAATAAATAAATAGCACAGGACAAAATATGTTTGGATTATGAACTTCAGCACCATCTTAGCACATCCCTTCATACAAGTTCGTACTTGGTAAAGAGAATCCTGCAGCTCAGCGAGACTAATTCCAGCTACTTTTGCATGTTTTACATTGAATCTTCAAACTGTAAAAAAAAAGTTCACATTCTGCTCTGTGAGTAAACTTTGTAAGATGTGGTTCCTTTTAGGAGAAGATAATCTGAATAGGCAGAAGGCTGTACCCATGTAACTCCCACAGGATTAAGGAAGAGTGGGTAGTCTACCTATTCAGATTATCTTCCTGACTCACTCCAGGATTCCGATGAACGCTTCGTTTGGGTCCCCCTATTTCAGCAGGTACTGGTTTAAAAGCCCTGGATAAGTTGATTGCATAAAAACAAACCAAGTCACACCTACAGTCTGTTGACCTTATCATTTTGTTCTGTATGCTCCACAAGTTATATTAGTTTACATGTTACATAAGAATATGTAAGATAAATTGTCCATCATTCTTTGAAATTCACAATTACCTCATACTCTTAAAATAAAATGTTTACTGTTAGAATCAGAGGCCAGACTCTTTGATAGTAAAGCAGTCAGGAGACGACGATTTTTGTACTGAATAGATTAGAGCTGTTCACAAAAGCTTACAGAAACTCAAAATTGTGCAGTAAGTCCTCACTCTACCAACCATCAGCCCAAAAGCGAAGGTTGCTGGGTTTGGGTGGCTGAGAAAATGGAAGGAAAGAAAAGGAAATGACTCAAAGTAATCGTGCTTACAGCATGAGTCCTCTTCATCTCCATTTGGCAGTTTAGATTTGAACCATCATCAGTTGTGGGGAATGAGAGCACACATCAAGCACACAAGGAAAGGCTGCGCTCACAGAACTTTGTTTGCTTTATGTTGCTGGCGTTCTGCTTTTTAAAATATTGTTGCTCTCATCACATTTAAATATGTAGCTAGGGCACTTAAAATATTTTAGGAAAATTAAAAAGTTTAAGTCCCAAGTTCATAAATGGGATGGCTCCTAAGTTATTTTCCATGTTGATAATATTTTAAATACACAAAATAGAGTCAATGTAATCAATGCGTGATGTTGGCATTTAACTCATTTAAAAATCAAGGCTTGAAAGTCTGTGAAGTAGGTGGGTAGTACTGAAGAGCTCCTCCTAAGCCAGGTCTGAACTTTATCAAATTAGTCTGTCTTCACAGGGTCTGTTCATACACACACACACAATACACGTTATCTACCTAAAAATGACTAACGTCACCACATCAGTTTTGATACTATGTTTCAACTTGAACGTCAAAGCCCATCGTGGGCACAGAAAGATTCGTACTGCAATGGGTCCTATACAATATCCTCATCCATTTTATTTCTACCGAAAGTCAAGACCAGCATTTTTTAAACGCCGAGATTTTAAACCACGGTTCCTGTGAGTGGAGCAAAACCAGCCATTCAGTCGCTAGGTCCCATCTCATGTCCTGAGGCTTCAAGGACTATCAATCTCTATCCTGGTGCAAGGGGAACATCCCAGGTGGGAGGCCCGGAGGCCGAGGGCGCGCAGCCCCCCAGCAGGGTACCCACGCCCGGCTCACCCCCGCCTCCACCTGCCAAGGGCCCGACCGCGGCCCGGCTTCCCGGGGGAGCGCCCGCGCTGACCAACGCCCGGGCGCCGCGAGTGTCAACGCCGGACACCGCCTGCAAACAAAAAGCGACCCTCGGCCCGACCCCTGGCCCTGGCGCCGGCCCCGGGACCCCAACCTGCCCCTCCCACCGCGACCGCCCCGGACCGGGGGCGCCGCACAAAGGCCGGCCCGACCCGCTCGGCGCCGCGGGAACAAAGGCGGCCGCCTCGGCCGGGCCGGGCACAGGTGCAGCCGCAGGGCCCGGCCGGGCCCAACATGGCCGCGCCCGCCCGCCCGGCCCCGTTAGCCGCCGCCGCCCGCAGGCCGCCGCCCCTCCCTTGCCCGGACGCGTCCCGGCCTCCGCGGTCCGCCCGGTCCTCCCGCCGGCCCTCAGGCCTCCGCGGTCCTCGCGGTCCCCCCGGTCCCCACGACCCTCTCGGGCCGCTCGGCCTCCCGGTCCCCCATCCCCTGAGCCGGCCCCTCAGGCCTCCTCGGTGCCCCCAGTCCTCCCGGGGCTCCCGCCCCCTCAGGCCTCCGCGATCCTCCCCACCGCCCCTCAGGCCTCCCACAGCCCGGCCTCCCGGCCCCAGCCCCGGCGGTTGGCGGCCCGCGACGGTTGGGCGGGCGCCCCAGTGACCTGCGGTGCGTCGCATCCTCGGCGGGCGGCTCTCCGGAGCGGCAGGCTAGGAGGGGGCCGGGGCCGTGCGGCGTAAGGGCCCAGACGGGGAGGGGGCGGCGGC